>NW_026900640.1:0-183852 GCF_033783945.1 Neopsephotus bourkii
AGTAGTGTTAGGAGGGAATTTTCTTTGGGGTTTTTTGGTCTGTTTAGTAAGTCAGGTATTGTGGTGTATCTTTGAAGCATTATCAGTCTAAGTATTATAAACTTCAGTCACAAGTTATTTATACTTTTGTCATGAATGCTTTTTTTTTTAGAAGCGTGCTAAATAATACATAAAAAACCAAGAAATTATTCTGATTTTCACCTCTTTTACTCATTTATGCAAACCTTTACTTACACTTATATGCCAACACACTTTTGCCTTCACCTGCTTTATGGGGTGGCATCTGTAAATGCACGTATGATTGAAGATACACAGTTTGAAACAACTCTCCAACTAACAGAAAAAAACACCACATTTTGGAAAAACATGGAAACTTAAGCACCTTAAAGGCAGTGGAAAATTTACCATAAAGAAGTAAAATTTTTATAAAATTAAAACTACTATTAAATGCAATTTTTAAAATTAAGAAAGACATAGAATAATACAAAAATATCTAGAAAAAAAATTCTCTGCAGCCAAGTAAAGTTTAAACACATTCTGCTTTATTTACAATATTTATCAGTGAAAGATTTTCAATCAGACTTCATCTCTTCCTTAAATTAATAAACTGAAAATTTGCTGCAGCAGTCTTTCTGAAAATGTGAATTATACAGTACATATTCTAGTATATTATGTCCCAATCATAAAAAATATTGAAAACATGAAATTAAATTCAGATGAATATTAGTTTTCACCAATTTTGGCCTGTTGTCTTTAGATCTTCTTTTGTGTTTGTATTTTTAATATGAAATTATTCTGTTTTCTTTTAAAAGGAAAAGATCTCAGTGCTTGTGGTTGTGCATCTTACTTCCCTCCACACTCTCTGTGCTGCTCTACGATCTCAGGAATTCCTGTCAGGCCTTGGCAGTGACCTGAGAAGTGAAGTGTTCTTCGACCCTGACAGGCACTCTTACATGGCTAAGGAAGAAGGTACTGATCTCACCAGGGACTCCTAGGAAACAAGGCTGGGAATAATTAGTCATCTGCTGACATCCCTAGAACACTCCTTCCCTTGATCACAGCCCAATTAGAACAGCATCATTGTTACTGGAGTAATGAAAATATTGTAATTACCAACCTGAGTTGCAGCCAGGATGTGAATTTACTAATGGCTAAAGCCAATAGTCTTGCAATCGTATAAACAGTAGTCCTAATTGAGGCTCTTGAAGCTCTCCTTGACTGTAATGTGTTGCAATCGTCATCTCCCTCTGAGTGAGACACCCTTCAGAGTTTGCAAGTTCTTAAGCTCGTGATAATCAGAGGACTGTCACTGAAAGAGGGGACCTGGGTTGAAGTCCTTCCACATCTTGAGACTCAACCTTTGACCATTGAGAAATGCCCAGACTCTAGACATATTTCACTTACCTCGAGAGGAATTTTTAACAGGTACCTTTTTACATCTTCATGTTTGCAGGTGTGTGTATGTGCATATAGATTGCTACAGCAACTGTGGTGAAGTCTATTGACTCACATTATAAGATCCACCTTAAAGTCAAACTGCTGCTAAATGAAAAGTTCTGTGGTGAACTGGTAGACTTGTAACCTTTTGGTTAACTGTTGACCAAGTCTGAGACCAAGACTGAATCCATCTGCATCTACATTTCATCAGGAATTTAGAAAGCAAGGGGGTCCATTCTGAACCTTGTGACTTAACAAGAGGGTCTCCCTTACTCTTTGTGCCTTTAATCTCTATTAATCATTGTAAACTTGATTTTTCCTTTGTGTGCTTCATCCAAGTAGCAGTGAACCTTGGCATCAAATACTGTTAAGTCAAGTCTTGCCCTTATAAGTCATATTTAAACTGCTCTTGATAATAACTTTGATGGTATGGTCATTCTTTGAGCAACCCTAAACCACCCATATCATGACAGTGTTTCAACTTTGATATGGAAGAATTATAGATTTAATTCTCTCTTTCACTAGGGAATAAACTGTAAACCAAATTATTTGTATATCATTACATTCATGATATTGAAGATTATCAGGATAGTTTTAAAGGAAGTTTACTTTAGCTGTAACATTCAGTAACTTCTGAAATTCCTTTTTCAGTAATAACTAATTTTTGTTATGGGCATAGATTCTGGTTTTGACTGAAAAAAAAAAAAAGAAGAAGCAGCAATTTTGTGAATTTTACTCCCATATTATTTTCTCAATCAGGATTATTCCCTTATAGCACAAAATCTAATTCTTATATTACCTTGAACAATGAAAATCAGTGCTTATATTTTTCAAATTTTACATGTATTTCACCCTAATGTATTAACCATTCTACTGATGATGATCATCACTAATTTGCTGTCCATTCCTTTTCAATTGAGAACAAATAATACCAGATTGACCCTCAATAAATTCCTATCACTTTTACTTATCTGAATATTTAGTTATTTGATTCAGGGTGTTTAAATTATCAACATTATTATTATTTTTATTTTTTTTTATTCCAACTAAATGAGGTTGGAATCTCACAAAGTATTATAAAAGTAATATATTTTAAAATTAATATAATTTAAAGTACCAGTAGAAAGCAGACTCTTTCTACCAATGCTATCCTAATTAACTCTACCTTTCACCAGAACCTGAAATATTCTTAGAAGCCAACAGGAAGGGACCACTTTGGAAAACAACATAGGTTTGTTTACCATGGAGATAAAGATACTGAAAAGGAAAAGGAACTCTCTGTAGAAGTTTCTGATAATGGGAACATTTATTTTATAAGAAAAAGGGCAATTACTATAGCGTATTCCACACAGCTGTGGGCAGAAATAGCTACGTGATCCTCCCTCGTCTCTGCCAAGGAAAAGATTTGAGATTTGCGTGCTTCAAAATGTTCCAGTCCCCTAAACCTTTATTATAGCAGATCTTTCATATTTCTACAATTTTTGACATCTCTTCAATATAGCTACTAATGAAAAATAATTTCAGGTAAATGACACTTATTCATATTGTATAATGAAAATATAAAATTATGTGGGACTTCAAGAAAATCCCTTCTAAAACTGAGAAAAACCAACTTAATATTTTGCTCCATTTCTTGAAAGTTTTATTAATGTTTAAACCCATTATAAGCTGCTTTTTGAAGCAAAATATTTGTGAGAAAATTTTATTTCAATACTTTAATTTTTCTGAGAAATATAAAACATAATTCAAAGAGTCAAAAGTGTATTGTTTTTTGCTTGGCTAATAAGCTGAAAATCCAGTTATTTCAATAGCTCTCTCTAATGATGTGTGCTTATTTTCTTTCATTTTAATTTTTAGTGTTCAGGGTAGAAATTAAAATATCATTCATAAAACCATTTTGTAATTAATCATACTAAAGATTTTTATATATAAAGCATTTGCTGCCTCTGCAAATGTAGAAGTGCATGCAATTGTGTATGCACAAACACAAACGAGTGTACATCTGATTATTGCAGTCTTTTTTGCACATTTCTTTTGAACATGTGAGTCACTGGTTCAGACTTGATTTTCTCTGTGAAAGAAGAAGGGAAAAAAGCACTAGAGACTGGATAGAAGAAGCTACGTATGCCAGAAAGAACATGTCTACAGTCCTCTAGGTTTTCTTCACCTTCCATGTCTTTTTTAATTTGATTTTGATTTCCAGTATAACTAATTTAGTAAGAACCAGTGTGGGACTATGTACTTCAACACTTCACTATGAATTAGTTACTGCCCCTGCAAAATAACCATTCCTTCTGTCAAACACATTTGGAGCTTGTTTGTACAGAGACAACAATCTTGTGTAGTATTCAGACACCCACAGACATACCACAAAAAAGTAATAGTTTATTCCTTTCATCCTACTCTTTGCTGTGTGACATTGGGTCTGCTTTTCTAATTTTTATTTTTCCTTATGTACTATAAGCTTTTTTGGAACTAATAGTCACACAATGTAGGACCTTTTGTTCATAAACATCTTTTATCTATCCAGAAAATATTTACACCAAGCATAAAAGAAATTTACAATTGGTCATCATCTCATCAGAAAACAAAGTTAATCTACACAGATTCTTTTTTACCTCAGGGGAGATATGAAGAAAAGAATGATCCATACATCTGACAAAACGATAATCTGTCATAATCAAACACATTTGGGTTGGTGTTTTTTTCCCTCTTTCATAGACATGTCCATCAATCATTCTGACTCTTCCTTTATCCACAATGAATTGACAGGCATCAATGTCTATTGTTGGATGATTCAGATTCATTCCAACACTTTGTCACTATTTTTTTCCTAATGCCCCATGAGGGGGGGGGCCCCCCCAAGTGTGCCTGTGTACTGAACTCCTAAAGCACATCAACAAAATAAAAATTAAAAAAGCAAACAAAAACTTCTGCCATTATTCGTGCTGCTCTTGTCTCAGACTCTGTCACACAGAATTACTGTGCTAACAACAGCCCATTGCTGCCAAATCTGACACTTTCATTACCAACAGCAACATATAAACGTTGAATCTTTCTCCACCAGAAACACCTGATGCTCCCTCCACCAAGACAATGAACACATTTGCATACCTAGTCCCTAAGCCTAATGTGGTGAGAAATCTGGCTCTTTTTTTCACCCAGATGCACTGACATGATTGCTTAGGTAAGACAACCTGGTCTACCCACCAAGTGTTCAGCCACTTCCACAGCCCTTACTGGTGGTAAAACCCATTCCTTGGTGGAAGAAAGACTTTCAGGCAAATGTGCACTCAGTGATACAAGCTTTAAAATCAGAATAGAATAGACTGTTCTCAGTTGGAAGTGACTTACAGTGATCATCTAGTCCAATTTCCAGAACCTCTCACAAAGGTTCTGCATCTTCTTTCCCTTTCCTTTTTTATCTTATACCTCCAGACAAGTTCTCAGCATAAACAGGATCTTCTTATCAGTCTGCTCTGACCTCTGACCAGGCATCTGTCTGTCACATCTGTGGTAGGAAGCTTAGTAGTTTGGAGCCTATTTGCTTTCCTTTCTTTTGTGTCCTCCAAGGTAATAATGTAAGTCAAATTAAAGTTTTGGACTGTGCGCTAAATGCAATGTAATGATTCAGTCTTCTTCAAGTATTTTGTCTGTATGAATGAGAGAAAGAAACTCGTCTCAAAGCATGTCAGATAAATCTGTGTAAAAAGCAGTCTGTCTGTTTCCATTTCCAGTCTGTCTGTTTCCATTTCCAATTAGTTAAACCAATTTAAAATTGTAAGGCATCAACTAGATCAACAGAGTAATTTATTTTCTAATTCAATGCAATTTCACACCTGTAATAACATCTGGAGATTGAGATTAAGCAGTGGGACAGTGAATAATGATAATCTGGTCAAACTGATATTTTAGAGGAATGTTTTGAAGTTGGTGGTGGTTTGGAGGATTTTTTTTGGTTGTTTGCTTGTTTGTTCACTTCAGTATTAAAGCAAGAATGACAAATAATTGCAAGATTACTTTTTTTTTTCCCTTTGGGGTTGCTTCAAATTTTAACTTGAAGATAAGACATTTATTTTGTGGGGAAAAAAAAAAAGATAATGGTGAGAAGAGAAAAGAGAGACAAGTATGTGTAATGGAAGGAAAAAAGAAAACCCATATGATGTGGAAAGTGGCAAACTTCAATTTTAAACTGAAATGCACTTCAATGGCTTGGTCCTTTACCCCTAAATTCAATGAACTTTCACAGCTATCCTCAGTTTGAAGGCTTTATAATGATCACTTAGGGAGTATTTGGAGTTATGGCTTGTAAAGGTGCTGGGCTCTGGGAATTCTCTGCTATCATATACCACTTCTGCGGCTCTAAGTAGACAAAGACACGCTGAAGTTGCCCAAAGGCATGCAATTCTTCCCTTGTTTCTTGATTTAAACACTCAGTAGATTATAATAGCCACTGGACAGATGATAGAGCAGTATAAAATTTGGCAGAAGTCAAAGCAATTGCTGTATGTATAGACAGCTATAAAATGTGAGAAGCATAACTATCAAAAAACTTAGTCCCCTGTATTTTCTGCAACCTGAAGTACTTCCATAACTATTGCAATCTTTCTATGATCCTGAAGAAACCTAGTACAAGGCTAACTTTCCACTTTTAAGCTCAGTTGATCACACTGTCATTTCTCAAAATATGTATGGCTAATAATAACGGAAAGAATCGACAATCTAAACTGGACTAACAGCTATGATTATGATGGGGAGATGGCTTAGATTACTGGTCACCTTGACAGTATTGAGTCTAGAAAAACAGCTGTAAATAACTTAGCTAAAAAAAAAAAAAGTTATTACTCAGTTTAGATAGGATTTCTAATAAGAAAATATATCTTTGTTTAATATATTTGATGGTTTCAAGGTTACCTGTTCCAGAAAAAGCTATAATAATACATTAGATTTCTTTTCTGACAACCACTGCACTCTTAGAGGATCTCATCTCTCTAACATATGTTTCCTAGTAGACAATCTTCACACTGCTGTGAGGTGACTAATCCTAGCTGATGGATTGACTGGAAATTGTAACTCAAAGTTATTCAACTCTGCTTTTCATTTCATGCAAGCCATGGTGCTGTGTGATTAAAGTACAATCTTGGATGTTCCTTTGAATTTCAGGCATCATATGTTTTTATACTCAGATGATAATTTGTCATTTGGGAAGGAAAGCTTTTATATACATTCTTATATACTTAGATTTAAGGAATCAAGCACAGTATGAATTAGATTATTCATAGTAGAGTGTGCTACCTCACCAGTGATTCAGATGTTATTCCTAGATCAAAAAACCTCAAAGGGATATAAGTCTGTAAAGAAATGCACATACAGAAACAAATATAAAATTCAAACAGGTCCCCTAAAGAGTACATATTAGTCCTGCCTGTCATCGTATGACTGAATTAGATACAAAGAGCTTCACAAATTGAAGGATATGGGGAATGGCTTTAAGTTGAAAGAGGGTAGATTTAGGTTAGATATTAGGCATAAGTTCTTCTCAGGGAGGGTGGTGAAGCCCTGCCACAGGTTGCCCAGAGAAGCTGTGGCTGTCCCATCCCTGGCAGTGCTCAAGGCCAGGTTGGACAGGGCTTGGAGCAACTTGGTCTAGTGGAAGGTGTCCCTGCCCATTTCAGGGGGTTGGAACTGGATGAGCTTCAAGATTCCTTCCAACCCAATCACTCTGTGATTCTGTGATTCTATGATCTTCTTTAATTGTGACTAAACTTAAAAATCTGATGGACAGACTGACAAAAGCATAATGGATCTTAGCAAAGATGAGTCAAAACTTGCAGATACTATGCAATATTTTCATGCAGTCATCAGCTGGATAGAAAGCAGCTTAGCAATGCATTATCAAGGGTCTTGCAGACAGAAAGCTGAACCCAAACAAGCAGCACGCCCGTGCAGCAATGAATGCTGCTTCTATGCTGTCCTTCATTAAAATCAGCAGATCAAAAGAAATTATTATTTCCATCTCTGCTACTTTTGTGAAGCCAGATCAGATTGTACTATACATGCTATGGAATTCCAGTGGAACGGAGTGATCAAAAGTCTGTGCATCATTCAAACAGAGCAAGCATGGTCCTACAACATTATAACAAGTTTGGGATTACAGGCAATGGATCTGTGAGAGACTCAAAGACCACACTGGTAAAAAGTTTATTGTGTTTTCTAATGTTATTCTTAAGAAAAATAAATTAGGCACTGTGGAATACTTAGGTTAAACACCATTAGATCTGCTTTCCAGAAAACTTCAGGTGCATACAAAGACTTTTGAAACTTCTATCAGATATATTTTTCTATTTTCTTTTTCCAGACTTTGAGAAAAATGATTAGTCTTCTTCTCTTAATATCAGATTATTTTTAACACTAGAAATATAATCTCAGTATATAAAATTATGCTGCAATCTTCTCTTTTAAATGAGAGAAATATTAACACTGAATTCTTAGAAACGAATTCTGAACGAATGTCTAAGCAATTTTTAAGTATCTTCATTAAAATAATTGTATTTCTTATTCTTTTCTTATACTAAACAAAAGCTACTGCAAAACCTGAAATGTTTCTCCACCACTGCTTAGGTTTCTCTTCTCTTGATCAAACAAGACAAGGCCCCTTAGCTTCCTCTCATGTATTAGATAGTTAAATCTTTTATCATTGCTGTTGCTGTTTTATGGATTACCTTTAATTTGTATGCAACTTTTTTATAAAGTAAAGATTCCATCCCCAATTAATCCAGAACTGAACAAAGGAATAATCCTGTGCTCCATAAGTAACATTACCTTTCAATATACCAGCATAACTTTTGTTTTCTATGCCAAAATACCATGATGTTGACTTTTAAGATGTTATTCAACATCCCCTTTAAATTTCAGAAGTTTTTCTGCAGAACTGTTGCCTTCTCTGTTCCCATTTATGCTTTCAATTTCTCCTTTGTAGGTGTAGTACTCAGCATGTGACTGTATATGAGACTTACATTGTTGACAACAAAAAAAGAGACGGGTATGAAATATATGGAATCTCCTTTTTCACTGAGAAAACTTGAGCAAGCTTCAAGGTCAACAATGATTTAATAAAAAGAGTAAGATTAAGAATAATTATCTGTATGCACTGATCTACTCTTCCCTCTCCTAACTGAAAAATCAAATGCAAAGAGCATATTCTTTTAGATTTTAAGTATTTAATGTAGCCTAGAAAGATAATAGTTTCTTTCTCAGTGTCTATTTATTAAAATTTCTCACATGGTCTGAGGTCTTGGATGATCATAGAAGAGGGCATTATGAAGCAAACTAATATCTGGTGCAATTTTATTGCCTTTAATAGAATTACAACAAGATTGAATCTGAATGATTGGTTTCTAGTAAGATAGTGCCATTAATGACAGGATTTTGGTTTAAAAAAAATGCTCTGTAACCTTACAATATTTTCCTTACATTATTTTTTGTTACTTATTTTGGATTGTTTGATTGTCTTTATGTATTTTAAACTTGTACTTTTGTACAGCACCTGCCACATTTTCACATAGATTATGATCATATATATACAACAAACATAATTAATGATAATGTATATTCATAATTTTATTGCATCTACAAACACTGAATGAGTGAAGAATGTGTGACAAATGAGAGAAAATTATAATGTGACATTTCTACAGACTTTAACATCTCAAAGACAGGGTAATAACTTCATCCTTATAAGGGTCGTCAATATGGTCATGATACTTCCAGTGATGGACTATTGATAAAATGGGTGAGATTTTGGGGTGTGCCTGCAACCAAAAATTAAAAAAAAGGTGTGATTGTTAAAAAATAGTTTATGTATATGGAAGCAAAATGAGCTCACCATTTTTCACTGTATGAGAGGTGTAAAAAATTATATGATGGTGATGTGGACTGCTATGTTTGCCAGGAGGTGTGAAAAAATATCCTAAGAGCATTTACTCTGTATTTCTGTCAAATCACTTTATGCAGCCTTCAGAGTAAGGTCTGGGTGCATGGGATTGGTCAGCACTTCTAAGCATTAATTTTCCAGACCAAATTTTATATACTTCTGCACATATAAATAAATGACTGCAGCAGTCACACAACACTGAAAAGCCAAGCTTCATTACCTATTTCCACAGGTAGATAAAACATCAGTTGATTTCTTTTTCTGTGCTTACAGAATGGAAAAGTCAATACCCTGGAATAATGTAGGCACAATTAACAGGTCTCCTCAGAAACAAATCTAGCATAAGTGATAAAGATATGGTTTCCACAGCTAGGATACAGCCTCAGTCAGTGCATTAGTTCATGCTGGAATTATTGGTTTTAACTTCATTACTGTTGCTTTAGGCCATGATAAACCTGATTTTATTTTAACATATCTCTGATAAAGTCAGAGGGAAGAATATGTTAAAGGTTCACAAATTCTGAAGTATTTGTTTTACTTCAGCTTTTTCTTTTTTTCACATACGCTTTTCTTCAATTTAGTTCCTATGTCATTCTTCATCTCTTTCTAATTTCGCTTTTTTTCCTCATAAAACCTTTTACTGCAAGTCCTGCTTTGTAAAATCCATATCTAATTTAATAATGTCTATACCTATGCTCTTATTTCTTCTCTGTTTCTTCTCCTTGGACATAGCTGTAGACCACTCTTTTATGATCATAAATTTCACCACTTACGGTTAAGCTACCTGTCTCAAGAATATTAAATTAATTCCTCTAAGAAACAATATAAAGATTCCAACAGACTCACTGTCTTCCTGATGAAAAAATAAACAGGATTTTTTATTCCACCCCATGTGGTTTGGGATATTTTTTTCTTCTTTCTCACCTTTGCCATGAAATTACTTGTATTTTTTAATTAGGCAGAGATTTTTTTTCATCTTTTCTGCTAATTCTTTGTATTTAAATTACTATTTATCATTTCATGTCATGTTCTGTATGACATTACCTTTTTTTAATAATCTTCTAAAACTCCGATATAGTCTAACTTAATAATATTTCTCAGTTTCTGTTCCTACTTTGTCACTTAAAGCATTACTAGATTTTTTTTATGAGAAGTTATTAACATGTTTAGCAGGAAGTTTTAAGTACAAGTAATGATCTCATTATACTGTTCAACATCTATTAAGTAGAAAATTATTAGATTTTCAATAGACTTGGATTCCCAGAGTCCTGAAGAATATATTCTGGCACATTTTTTTGAGGTTTTAGATAACCAGTACTGTTATTAAAAAAAATCAGAATAACATCAGTCAGTATATTTGGTTGCCAATTTATTATCTGAAAGAGAAAAATAACAGTTTAAATGCATATCTTTAATTTCATATCTCAACAAAACTTTATTCCTCATCTTTCATGATTCTCCAAATGCAAAGTAGACAATTAAACTCAAGTAAGACTTAAATTGAGCAACTGCATGTGAAAGAGGCTAATGCAATTGAAATGTTGTAACTAGAAAAAGCAAGATTAAACTATAGAAGGGAGTATCTTGGTTTGAGATACATGTTCACTTTCTCTTGCCAAGTGAGTTTTTCATTATGTCATTCCTAAGCATTCTTCATCTTAGAACTGTATCTCACTCTCCCTTATTTTCAATCTGTGTGCACCAAAATCCACCGACTAGAAGTAAATGGTATGTGTGGGTGAAAATTACATCTCATTAAGTAGATGTGACAGTGAGTTAATTGTAAGGAGTACAGGCAAACTTTTCAATTCAATTTCTGATTATTTAATAGCTTCATGGCATTCTGAATTTCCCAACAATATTTGTTAACTTAAAAAAAAAGAAATCCCAGCTCTCTCAAAATGATCACTTCAGAGCTTCCTGATCTGATCTGAAACACTTTCAGAATCTTTTTCTTTTAAATTATTAGATTATTACCTTGTTAAACAGTGAATTTGGTATAATTTGAGCAAAATACAGCTATATCTTAATGGACTATTACAAAATTCTGAAAATATTATTACAGGTTCTGGTGCCTTTCTGTTTTTCAACAGAAACAGGGCTCAGGGGATACAGAAATACAATTCCATGACTATTCTGGGAAACTGCTCCAGTCATGGGCATAGATATCAGGGTTTCCTATTGACTCCAAGGGACTGGGAGTATGAACAATTACCTGCTGCAGAAAAAGATCAGGTTCAGGATCACCTAAGGAACCTGATGATGCACAAGTTTTTGGGACCTGATGAGATGCATCCGTGGATCCTGAGGGAAATGGGAGATGAAGTTGCCAACCCATTATCCATCATATTTGAGAAGTCCTGGCCAGTGGATAAAATTCCTGCTGTCTGGAAAAATGGAAACATAACTCAGATTTAAAAAAATATTGGGGAAAAAAAGAAGATACGGGGAACTGCATGTTGGCAAGTGTTGCCTCAGTTCCTGGCAACGTTATAGAGCAGATTCTCCTGGAAACTACATGCAAGTACATGGACAATAAGGGAGTAAGCAGTGACAGCCAAGGGCAAATTGTGCCTGACAAATTCTGAGGCATTCTACAATGGGACCATGGCCTTGGTGGATAAGGGAAGGTGACTGGACCTGTATCCCACATGTCACCCTTGTCTGTAGACTGGAGAGTCATGGATGTGACGGACCACTCAGTGGACTTGGCTGGATGGTCATATTGAAAGAGTTGTCATTAACAGCTCAGTTTCCAAGAGGAGATCAGTAGTGAGTGGCATCCCTCAGTATTGGGACTGTCACTATCCAACATTTTTGTCAGTGACAGGGACAGTGAGATTGAGTGTGCCTGTCCTGGGTTTAGCAGTAGCAGTCATTTTTCTCTTTCTTGGTAGCTGGTGCACTGCTGTGTTTTGACTTTCGGGCTGGGAACAGAGCTGAAAAAAATGATGTTTTGGTTTGGCCAAGGACTTTGTGAGCCTCATGCTCTGCCAGGGAGGAGGGGAAGCCGGGAGGAAGCAGAGACAGGACACCTGACCCAAACTGACCAAAGAAGTATTCCATACCACAGCATGTCTTGCCCAGGATGTAACCTGGGAGTTACCCCGGAAGGGCTAGGGACTGGAGGGTTGGAGGAGGTATGGGTCGGTGCTTGGTTGGGCTGGGGGGGCGAGTTATCGGTCGGCTGGTGATGAGGTGTTGTATTCTCTTTCCTTGTTATTTCTCTTATCATTATTATCATTGGTGGTAGCAGTAGTGATCTGTGTTATACCTTAGTTACTAAACTGTTCTTAGCTCAACCCGTGGGAGTTGCATTCTTTTTGATTCTCCTCTCCATCCCTCCGAGAATAGGGGAGGGCAAGAGGGGGGGGAGTGAGTGGACAAGCTGTCTGCCTGGGGTTAAACCACGACAGTGCCCTCAGCAAGTTTGCCAACACCACCAAGCTGTGTGGTGTAGTTAACACATGATACCTTTCAGAGGGACCTTGATGAGCTGGAGATGTGGGCCAATGTGAACCTCATGGATTTCAGCAAGGCCTAGTGCAAGTTCCTGCACCTGGGTTAGAGCATGGATTGAGAGCAGCCCTGAGGAGAAGGACTTGTTGTGTTGGTTTATGTCAGTATGACCAGGCAATGTGTGCTTGCAGCCCAGAAACACCCCTTGTCCTGGGCTACACCAAAAGGAGTGTGACCAGAAGGTCAAGGGAGAGAATTCTTTCCCTTTACTTTGCTCTGGGGACATCCCTTTTGCAGCCCTGCCTCCAGCTCCAGGCGCAACAATGCAAGAGGAACTACTGGAACTGCTGAAGCAAGTCCATAGGAAGCCACAGAGATGCACCAAGGGCTGGAGCACCCGTACTCTGGAGACAGACTGAAGGAGCTGGGCTTGTTCAGGCTGGAGAAGAGAAGGCTCTGAGAGATCTTGGATCAGCTCCCAGTGCCTAAAGGGGTTACAAGAAACCTGGAGAGGGTCTTTTGACAAGGGCATGTAGGGACAGGACAAGGAGGAATGGCTTTAACCTGACAGAGGGGAGACTGAGATGAGCTCCTAAGCAGAAGTTCTTCCCTGCAAGGGTGGTAAGGCACTGGTACAGCTTACTGAGAGAAGCTGTGTCTGCCTCATCCCTGGCAGTGCTCAAGGCCAGGTTGGATGGGACTTGAAGAAAACTGGTCTGTTAGAAGGTGTCTCTGTCCATGGCAGGGGGTTGGAGCTGGATGATTTTTAAGATCCCTTCCAACTCAAACCATTCTGTGTATCTATGATTCTGTGGCTCCTCTCATACAGATACTCATGACTTCTGCTTACCCAGTGCTCCATACCTTTTATTACTCTTATTTATTTATGTAGTTATTTATTTATTTCTTTTTACTGGACTTCTGCTGGGACTCAAAAGATTTGGATTCGGACAGAAATCAACAGCTGGGAAAAATCTTTAATCAGGGTTTACTTATTTCTAATCAGTAGGTTAGTCTATACATGCTGAGTTCTCTATGAATTTTTAGAGTAAGACCTGTTCAGAGATTCAGATTTAGAGTTGTTTGAGTCAATTTATCTGAGCAACTGAAAATGTCTACAGTGTGTGCATTGAAATTTAAGTCTAGTTTATGCTTTTTGTGATAAAGCTACAGAGTATTTACACTATATTAACAGCCATTATTATTAGTGCTCTTTTCTAACAGTTTCCAAAATGTATTTTTACTATTTGCTATTTCAGTGATGAAAACTTGCTGTCAGCGTTCAGTAGATTTCATTTTCAAATTATACATCGTTAGATCCCTGTATAATCACTAGAATGAAATAGATACAGACCACTGTCTGTAGCACATTGCTGTAGTGAACAAATGAATCAGATGAGAAGGTTTATAGCCTAGAAGGTCTATTTATTTCCCTTCATTAAAAAGTACATGGACCAATTTACCTGTATTATCAAATATTAGATTAAATAAATTTTAACCTTAGATTCTAGATTTCAAATAGACATACAAAGGCACTTACACTGTGAACTGAACATGTGAGAGCTTTCTGGACCCATACCTATTAGGTGTACAAGCAAGTTTTGCCAAAAGAGTCAGGTGCTTGAGGTGCTTCAGGTGTGTGGCATTTCACAATGCAGACTCGAGCTGATGAGGTCACTCAAATCCAACTTTATTACAGCCAAGCCTTTTTTATCCTCCTATTCAGTACTTTCTCAACCTGCAAAAGCATGACACATTTAAATTCATTGGCCCCTGTAAAACTCTCCAGGTAAATAGTCCATTCACAATGCTGCAGACCCTCTCACAACCCCCACATCCCCTGGCCTCTAACTGAGATTCCCACCACAACTACATCCTGGCCCATCCTCCCGAGGCTTATTTTTCTACCTCTCCTGTCCTTCAACGCTCCAAATTATCACCCCAGGGCTTGTAAAGCATTAAGGCCTCAGAGCTCATTCCCAAACGTTTTTTCATGTAAGAGTTATCACTTTCACTCCCCACACAGATATGTACATAAACTATGTAGGATTTTTCATTTTCATTATCCAGATCAAACTTTCACCCTCAGCAAGTTTGATGATGAAACAAAACTTGGAAGAGTGGCTGATATCCCAGAGGGTTGTGCAGCCATTCAGAGAGACCTTAACAGTCTGGAGAATTGGGCTGAACAGAAGCCTTGTGAAGTTCAAACTGAAAAAGTTCAAAGTTCTGCACCTGAGGAGGAAGTCCCACCCAACACTGTATGCTATCCACAGGAAAAGGTCCTCTTGCGGAGTTGTAAAAGACCCATGCCCCATGCCAGTCTAGAAAATGGTTGTCCCTGTGACACTGGGGCTCCCTAGAGAATAAAACAGGATGAAGCCAGAGAGCATTATTCGACAAACTGGAAAAATCCTGCTAACTGACTTCATTTGTTCCCCTGAATACTCTATGAGTAACGGCACTTGTCTTTCTGCTGTGCCAAAAAAATTATAGTCTCCAGTGAGATTCATTCAATTTTATAAAAAAAGTTTGGAATGAGAGTTTCTGAGCATAACTGACAGTGGCCTTTAGTGTAGCATTTATTCTAAGCTACAACCCTTATGGATGTAGTTTTAGCAGCTCTATATGAATATATATACAAATACACCATTACAGTTCACTTAATAGAGGATTTTACAGGATTTAGATGTGTTCAGTTTTAATTTGAAATTAGTTGGAAAATTATAACTCTTTAGCTATGAATTTGTCTACTCTTTTTGACATTAATAAGAAATAAGTGAGTTCACACATTTACTGCATTATTTTACCTAGCACTCTGAAGCTGCTGTTTCTGAGAAAAGTGTTCTAGTTCTTTAGTATTCCACAGAGACCACACACAATGATTTTAGTAATTGTTGTAGAGTTTTACCCCCCACTTAATTTCCAGTTTTTCTTTCCAATGCAACATCTACTTTGATACTTTTCTTGGGTCTTTTGGATTTACAATTATTCACTATCTGAATCTGGATATACTTAAAAGTTCTTAGCCAGTAAGTGACTGATTGCATGAGATATTTGCTCAGTATTAATATCCCTTCTGAGGAAAGGTAATACAATAAAAATAAAACATTTGATATGTTGAGTAAAGAAAAATTTATTGCTAGAGAAAAGGAATCCATTCTTACTTAAGTGTCCATTCTTAGTTGACATTTCTCTGAAAGAAGATTAAAATACTCTTACAATGTATAGAACAAGGTCAGATTGTGGTGTTTCATTCTGATTGGTCTCTTTTACCTTTTCATTTCTTAAAAAAATTTTTACTATCTGCAGTAAAAAGGAGTTCTGTGCCCACTGACAAGGTAAACCAAAAATCTTAGTAAGTCATATTTTCTTCTCCAAAACTTTCTATAAGTGCAATTTGAAATGAAGGAAGACTTGTGCTTAGACAAAGATAGTTTAGGCAATAGACTTTTTCATTGTGGTGTCTTATTAGATTTTAAGCTATAATTGACTTACTAAAAATTTTACTGATCGTGACATATGCGTGGTTTATGACCTTTCTTACTGTCATGGCCCTAGATATAATCAAAAGGAATGGTCAGATTTTAGAAAAGACACATACTGAAAAACTTCCTTCCACATGAAAATATCTTTCTGGACATAAGTTTTTAACCACTACTACATTTCTTGTTCTCAGAGTGTGACTTTTTATTTGTAAATATTTATCAAAGGGCTGAGCAGGCAATACACATTTGTATTGCAGCCTTCTGAAAGGAGAACTTGATCTTTTCTTGATATTTTCTCTGAGAAATATATTATTCATTTGGTATTACAGTTGCACTGCAAAAAGTATCTTCATTCAGAACCCTTTGAAGAGAAACAAATTCACATACTTTTCATTTAGTTTGGACCTCTGCATGTAAAAAATATAAAATATTTTTGCAACAACTTTGAAATGAAACCATAAACATACATAAAGCCCATTTTACTCTGTAGGGGAGTTAGTTGAGTTTTTTACCTAAGATGTTATAGGGCTGATACTACTTGCTGTTGTAGTTTCTTATTTTCTTCACAAAATACTATTTCATTGTTTCACAACCTGATTAAAATTTTTATTCTTCAAACAGGAATTGTTCATGTTAAGCACATAATTAACAATATCACACTTACTTAGCAAGGATTAAATATCTTGGGAATGTGATCTTAAACAGTTCAGCTGTATTTGAAAAACAAAGTTTAGGACAACTGATTTATAATTTCAACTTGCCTTACATTTGTTTTTTAAACACCTCAGAGTTTCAGAGGAGGAATTGGACATTTTCCTATGTATTGTCCTTCTGTTGGGAAGCCATCTGTTATCTCTGTGAAAAATATGCTTTAATATGGTCAATTACAAGTTATCTCAGTTCTTGTACATTCTGTTTTTTTCTGCAGGCATATTCTCTAACTGTTGTTTTTTGATCACAATCTGTATGACTTTAACAACCCGTGTACGTAATCAGGGAACATAAAAGCAGTCATCAAGGTAAGATGAAGATCATCTTACCTCATTTACATTATCTCCAAATTTCTTAATTCTATTACTAGGGATTTTTTAATATGCTGCTTTCCCTTGTAACAACAAATGTCTTCCTGGATTTGATAGCTAAGAAAAAAGTTTCATGCTATGAAATTTAATCAGGATATATCTATTTTAGCTAAAACATTTAGGCTTTATAAATTCTTTTAGTGGTCTTCACACAAGTCACAGAGACTGTATGTTATGTGACACATCCAGAACTATAAAAAAACTAGCAAGTAAAATATGAAAGGATACTACAAATCAAAATCTTCAGGACTTGCTGATTGTTTTCTAATATTTGTATACATCAAGTAGTATCTATTTATATACCCCAAAATGCTACACTTTTTAACTGTGTTCATATTCCTACTACTAAAAAAAAATCAACTCAAAATCATATCTGTACCTTTAAGTGTCTGATGTTCTCAGGTGTTTTTATATAAGACTCTTACTTTTTAAGGCACAGATGTGTAAATCTGTAATACCATCATAAGCATGATGCAGGTGGAACCATCAGAACTTACTGGGACTGAGGGGGATGGATAGACACTTTGAGAAATACTTGTTCTGCTTCTCAAAGGATAAGCCTCAAAGGCCAAAGTATGAACATTAATGTGAACCACAAAAGGATTAAAATTTTATATGGAAAATACAGAATCATAGAGTTACAGAATAGTTAGAGTTGAAAAGGACCTTAAGATCATCTAGTTCCAACCCCCCTGACATGGGCAGGGACACCTCACACTAAACCATGGCACCCAAGGCTCTGTCCAACCTTGCCTTGAGCACCATCAGGGGTGGAGCATTCACAGCTTCCCTCGGCAACCCACTCCAGTGCCTCACCACCCTCACAGTAAAGAACTTCCTCCTTATATCTAATCTAAACTTCCCCTGTTTAAGTTTTAACCTGTTACGCCTTGTCCTATCACTACAGTCCCTAATGAAGTGTCCATCCCTAGCATCCTTATACGGAATCACACAGAATCACAGAATCCCAAGGGTTGGGAGGGACCTCAAGAGATCATCTGGTTCAACCCCCCTGCAAGAGCAGGGTAGCTTAGAGTACATCACACAGGAACTTGTCCAGGCGGGCCTTGAATATCTCCAGAGAAGGAGACTCCACAACCCCCCAGGGCAACCTGTTCCAGTGCTCTGTCACTCTCACAGTAAAGAAGTTCTTCCTGATGTTAACATGGAACCTTCTATGCTCCAGTTTACACCCATTGCCCCTTGTCCTATCACTGATATCACTGAAAAAGGCCTAGCTCCATCATCATGACACCCACCCGTTACATATTTGTAAACACTGATGAGGTCACCCCTCAGTCTCCTCTTCTCCAAGCTGAAGAGACCCAGCTCCCTCAGCCTCTCCTCATAAGGGATGTGTTCCACTTCCTTAATCATCTTTGTGGCTCTGCGCTGGACTCTTTCAAGCAGTTCCCTGTCCTTCTTGAGCTGAGGGGCCCAGAACTGGATGCAATATTCCAGATGTGGCCTAACCAAGGCAGAATAGAGGGGGAGGAGAACCTCTCTTGGCCTACTAACCACACCCTTTCTAATGCACCTCAGGATGCCATTTGCCTTCTTGGCCACAAGGGCACATTGCTGGCTCATGTTCATCCTCCTATCCACCAGGACCCCAGGTCCCTTTCCCCTTCGCTACTTTCCAGCAGGTCAGTCCCCAACCTGTACTGGTACATAGGGTTGTTCTTTCCCAGATGCAAGACTCTACACTTGCCCTTGTTGAATTTCATCAAATTTCTCCCCGCCCAACTCTCCAGCCTGTCCAGGTCTCGCTGAATGGCAACACAGCCTTCTGGTGTGTCATCCATTCCTCCCAGTTTAGTGTCATCAGCGAACTTGCTGAGAGTACACTCAGTTCCCTCATCCAGGTCGTTGATGAAAATATTAAACAGCACTGGTCCCAGCACCGACCCCTGAGGGACTTCACTAGTCACAGACCTCCAGCTAGATTCTGCACCACTGACCACAACTCTCTGCCTTCTTCCTTCCAACCAGTTCTTGATCCACCTCACTACCTGATTGTCAAGCCCACACTTCCTTAGCTTATCTATGAGAATGCTGTGGGAGACAGTATCAAATGCCTTACTGAAATCAAGAAAAACCACATCTACTGCTCTACCATCATCCCTCCACCTAGTCACTTCCTCATAGAAGGCTATAAGGTTGGTCAAACATGACTTCCCCCTCATAAAAACATGTTGGCTGTTCTTAATAACGCCCTCATCCTTGATATGCCTAGAAACGGAATCAAGAATAAGTTGTTCCATCACCTTTCCAGGGACGGAGGTAAGGCTGACCAGTCTATAATTACCCGGGTCCTCCTTCTTGCCCTTCTTATAGACTGGTGTGACATTTGCCACCCTCCAATCCTCAGGCACCTCTCCCGTTTTCCACAACTTACCAAAGATGATGGAGAGTGGCCTAGCAATGACCTCCGCCAGCTCCCTCAGCACTCGTGGGTGCATTCCATCCGGACCCATTGATTTATAGATGTCCAGATTGCATAGCTGATCCCTAACCCAATCCTCATCTACCAAAGCAAACTCCTCCGTTGTCCTGACTCCTTCTGGGGCAATAGGAATCTGGGGACCCTGAGGAGAGTCTGCCGGAGTAAAGACAGAGGCAAAGAAGGCATTCAGCACCTTTGCCGCCTTCTTTATATCCTCTGTCTCCAGGGCACCCACCTCATTCAGCAGTGGGTCTATATTGCCTCTTGTGTTAGTTTTATTTGCTACGTATTTTAAGAAGCCCTTTCTATTGTCCTTAACCTGACTAGCAAGATTAAGTTCCAAGGAGGCCTTAGCTGTCCTAATTGCCTCCCTACATCCTCTAACAACTGTTCTATATTCCTCCCAAGTGGCCAGCCTCCTTTTCCATAATCCATAGATTCTCCTTTTTCACTTGAGTTTGCCCAGCAGCTCCTTGCTTAACCACACTCGTCTCCTAGCTCCCTTACTTGATTTCCTGACCATTGGGACGCTCAGATCCTGAGCTTGGAAGAAGCGGTCCTTGAATGCTGACCAACTACCTTGAGCCCCTTTACCGCCTAGTACCCTTTCCCATGAGACTTCTCTTAGCAGTTGAGTGAACAGGCCAAAGTTGGCCCTTCGGAAATCCAGAACTGTGACCTTGCTAGGTATTCTATTCCTCCCACACAGGATCCTAAACTCCACCATCTCATGGTCACTGCAGCCAAGGCTGCCATTGATCACCACCCCTTCAACCAAACCCTCCTTGCTGGTGAGTACTAAATCTAGCAGAGCTCCTCTCCTAGTTGGTTTGTCCACCATTTGCATTAAGAAGTTATCATCAATGCACTGGAGGAACCTCCTAGACTGTGAATGATTGGCTGTGTGAGTCTTCCAGCAAATATCGGGATAGTTAAAATACCCCGTGAGGACTAGGGCATGTAGTCGCGAGGCTACTTCCAGTTGCCTGTAGAAAGTCTCATCAACGCCTTCATCCTGATCAGGAGATCTATAATAGACCCCCACAGCTGTATCACCCGTACCAGTCTGTCCCTTAATTCGTACCCACAGACATTGCACTTGCTCCTCATCTGGCCCCAGACAGAACTCAATACAATCTAGTTGCTCTCTCACATAAAGAGCAAATCCACCACCTCGCTTTGTTGACCTATCTTTCCTAAAAAGGACATAGCCATCCATGACCACATTCCAGTCATGTGAGCTGTCCCACCATGTCTCTGTAATTGCCACTGTATCATAGCCTTTAGACTGCACATAGACTTCTAACTCCTTCTGTTTATTCCCCATGCTGCATGCATTGGTGTACAGGAATTTCAGGGAGCGAGCAGAGCACGCTGCTGGCTCCCTCGGGAGGCAGGAAGCCTTCTGGTCTTCATTAATACTAGAACAATAGTCCTCCCCAGTCCGCCATCTTTTAAGCCCTAGCATGTTTCTCATGGGCTTGTCCCTAACAGGCCCAGATAAATCCCCCCCTTCATATCTAGTTTAAAGACCTGTCAATAAGCCCTGCTAACTCCTGCCCCAAAACTCTTTTCCCTCTCTGGGACTGTTCAATTTTAATAATAGTCAACAAGTGAAGATAGTCAGTAGCTAAGAAGCAAGGATGGAGGAATTAGGAAGCCTGACTCTTAAAATACACCTCAAAACAACCCCAAACTGGCCCAGGACTGAGGTGAGGAAATCTGTACCATGAACAGCACCTGATGTGCTTATGGTACAAAATAGTTGTCCTAGTTGTCAGCACCTATACCTCCAGGCATCCTCTGGAGTAAGAGGGGAGATGGGCAGCACTGGGAGAATGAGCATAGCGTTACAGAATCAGAGGTAAATACTAGAGAGTTTGTGTACGCTTGTCTTAACCATCTGCACAGCTGTGTAACTCTGAGGTGTACATCTTTGTAACTAGACTAATAATGACTTCTGTCCATCTGCGGGTCCTGAAGGAGCTGTCGAAAAAAGTTGTTAAGCCACTGGCCATCATATTTGAAAAATCATGGCAGTCAGGTGAAGCTCCCGATGACTGGAAAAAGGGAAATATAATCCCCATTTTCAAGGGGAAAATGGATGACCCAGGGAACCTCAGACCAGTCAGTCTCACCTCTGTGCCTGACAACATCTTGGAGCAGATTCTCCTGGAAGGCATGTTAAGGTACATGAAAAACAAGAATGTGCTTGGTGACAGCCAGAATGGCTTCGCTAAGGGGAAATCCTGCCTGACCAATTTGGTGGCCTTCTATGATGGGGCTACAGAACTGATGAACAGGGGCAGAGCAGCTGACGTCATCTACCTGGACTTGTGCAAAGTGTTCAACACTGTCCCACACGACATCCTTGTCTCTAAATTGGAGACATCAATTTGATTGACGGACTACCCAGTGAAAAATGAACTGGCTGGGTAGCCGCATGCAAAGAATTGTGGTCAATGGCTCAGTGTCCAGCTGGGGACCAGTAACGAGTGGTGTCCCTCAGGGATCTGTGTTGGCACCAGTCCTGCTCAACATCTTTGTCGGTGACAGGGACAGTGGGATTGAGTTTGTCCTCAGCAAGTTTGCCTATGACACCAAGCTGTGTGGCTCGTTTGATAAGCTGGAGGGAAGGAATGTTATCCAGAGGGACCGTGGTACACTTGTGAGGTGGGCTGATGCCAACCTCATGAAGTTTAACCATGGCAAGTGCAAGGTCTTACACCTGGGTCAGAGCAATCCCAAGCACAGCTACAGGTTGGTCAAAGAAGAGATTCAGAGCAGCCCTTCAGAGAAGGACTTGGGTGCTGGTCGATGAGAAAATGAACATCAGCCGACACTGTGCACTCACAGCCCAGAAAGCCAACTGTATCCTGGGCTGCATCAAAAGGAATGTGACCAGCAGGTCAAAGGACGTGATCCTGCCCCTTTACTCTGCTTTGTGAGACGTGGAGTACTGTGTGCAGTTCTGGTGTCCTCGACATAAAAGGACATGGAACTGTTGGAACAAGTCCAGATGAGGGCCACAAGGATGATCAGGAGACTGGAGCACCTCCCGTATGAACATAGGCTGAGAAAGTTGGGACTGTTGAGCCTGGAGACGAGAAGGCTGCATGGAGACCTCATAGCAGTCTTCCAGTATCTGAAGGGGGTCTATAGGGATGCTGGGGAGGGACTCTTCATTAGGGACTGTAGTGGTAGGACAAAAGGTAACGGGTTAAAACTTAAACAGGGGCATTTTAGATTGGATCTAAGGAAGAAATTATTTCCTGTTAGGGTGGTGAGGCACTGTAATGGGCTGCCCAGGGAAGTTGTGAGGGCTCCATCCCTGGCAGTGCTCAAGCCAAGTTTGGACGAAGCCTTGGGTGAGATGGTTTAGTGTGAGGTGTCCCTGCCCATGGCAGGGGAGCTGGAACTTGATGATCTTAAGGTCCTTTCCAACCCTATTCTACGATTCTATGATTTGGCTGTTGAAACGCTGGTTGTGCTGATACTGCTCTGTACTATCTAACATGCTGACCTGAGTTCTGAGGTTATGCTGACTGTAACACACCATATTATAGCTGTTAATTATCTGAGACCAAATCATTCTTTCTCCAGTAATAACAATGAGGCATTCTGCAGTGAGTTGTCCAGCCAGCATCTCAGTACCCATACAAGTGCTTCCCCACTCCTCCTTTTTTTAGCAACACATGGGAGAGAATGGGCAAAGGTGAAAAAAATCCTGCACTGAGGCAGTCACAAAACAAGATAGTTCAAACAATAAAGGTAGAGGGCTCAAAAATGCTAAATAAATAATGCAAAAGCAATCACTTACCACCTCCTACAAGTAGGCAGGTGCCCAGACTGAACATTGGTGTATTATCAACAACCTTTTAGTTAGAAATTGAAAATGTTGTACTGTATTGGCATTTCACCATAAGAAAATTAACTCTGTCCAGGCAGACTCAGCAAAAAAGCGAGAGAAAGACACGTGTAGGTATATTCCCATAATACTCTCACATACAAGCATGTTAATTTCAGAGACTTCCTGAACTGTGAGTTAATGTCGTTCTTTTGCAGTAATATGAAATGAATTCTCCTCCTGTAATGATGCAAATATGTCTGTAAAATTAAATTTTATGTAATTTTAAGGTAAATCCAAATAATTTGATGGTGTCACTAAACTTTGAAAGCTAAAGCAGATTATATTCTCATTAAAGTTTTGGGTCTATATTTACAGTTGATATGACTGTTATATAAAGCTATTATTTGGTATAATACCACTGATTTTTTTTCTTTTTTTTTTTTGAGCATCAATACATTGGCAATAAAAAAGAAAAAATATTGATGCTACAATTTAAATGAATTTCTACTAAAATAAAGTTATCTTCTATCTTAACAGTTACTTTAGCTAATGTCACTAGGGGAGCCATTACAACTCATTTCATGCTGTGTCATGTATGAAATTCTACTTTACAAGACATGACTTTTCTGAAGTTAGATCATATTAGCCTAATGTGAAACTTTATTTCTAGACAAAGTAAATGATGCAGATCTAATCTATGTGAACTTTGATAAAAAAATATTTAACATACAGAAAGTATCCCAAAGACAGCATTAATATAAATACTGGTGAGCATCTAGTTTATCCAAAATGAAGGTTACAGTATCCTGAATGGAAAACTCACAAGCTGAAGAAAGTTAAAAATATTTAGGATAGGTGTTGATACCATCACTGAAGCAGCAAAAAGAGATGTCCATCCAGATTAAATTTGCTGATAAGATAGTGATTGAAATTATAAATATATGGGGGAGGACTGGAAAATCTGCCACAGTTTGGTAAATTTGGTACTGAGACAAAAAGTAATGTCCAGAAAGCATCGTTATAATTTTAAATATGAAGAGTGGACATCACTGATTCGACCCAGTTAATGAGAAAAAAAATGGTTTGTGGCCACAGAAGTCTAAACCACCAGTGGAAAGAATAACTTATCTCCAGCATTTTTGAGGCACGTATAGCTGCTTATATTTTTATTCCATTTATTATGCTTTTGTATAAGCTAGACTAAAATGCTTATTTCTCAAAGTATGAAAAAACAAAGAAGGAGGTGTCAGTATAAAAACAAAAGAATGGAAAATGTCTCTAAATAAATTTGGGTTGGAAAAAAAAAATATTAGTGAGTATCAGTCTAGAATAGTTTGTAAAGGACAAAAACCAGCAAGAGACTACTGCATTTTAAGACTCAAATTCTGTCAAAGAATTTAAAAAAAAGGAAAAAGAGATGTAATTGCCTGTAGTGTAAGACTAGACTTGGGGGGAGAGTTTTTCTCCAGTCTTAGTTTTTTCATTTTAATAACTACCAAACCTGAAAATATTTACATACAAAATCAAAACTAGAATTGGCTCCTAATGTAGATCTTCTCTGATGGTTTTCTTTAAAAATAACAGAAATGTATTCAAGCCTTTCATTAGGTTGGAGTAAGACAGGTGTAAGTATAATCTTATTTATGCACAATATTCTCATGAGATTGTTCATCCTTCCCATCTTCTGAAAACCACACTAAGAATTCACACATCTTTTATGTATATAATAGGTATGTATGTGTCTATGCAAGTGTGTGTTACATATGCAGGCAAAGACAGTTTTCTCCAGTATGACATAAATGAAGAGGCCAGTGATTCACTGTTGCCTGAGTTATGCGAGACCTCATGACATGAGATTCATTTTTTGTTATTGACACTGAGAAATGGAGTGTATACTGAACTAATATTTTTTTCAAGTAACTGTTGACAAAGAGTGCCAGTGAACTTTACTGAACATTCCCAGTTAAGTACAGTCTCTCTTTTGCACTGAACAAATCCATATAACTTCAGAAGGTTTTCTCTATTATTTGGGTGTTGGGATTTTTTTAATGTTTTTATTACTTTTTTGCTACTTCTGGAACTTTCCACTAGATCAAGCTGATCTTTTCAGCCCAGAAAATGCAGTAAGTGAACAGAGAAAGTGTTGTTCCAGGTAACTTGATTAAACTTATCATATAGATTACAAAAGTCTCATGTGACCCACATTTCCTTGGATAATAACAGCAGCCTAACAGAGAGTGAGATGAAAAACACATAGGAAGAACACTTACTGCCTTCTGGGTATAAACAAGATGGGGTGACATCCATTGTTTGACTTTAGAAGTATTCATAATTAGTTATAGCCAAAAGTAGATGGTGGAATACTTTACCTGCATCAGACTTTTCTGAAGCTGATCGCAGTGTGATGTGACTGGTAGCAACTTTCTTCCACTGCCCTTATGTATTTATTCCTGCAGGGATTAAATCTGTCTCCTCTCATAATTTACACACCTATGACACATTTAGTACTCTGAACCACAATACTTCCAGTAGTTTCATAACCCTCAGTTTTACAGTGATAAGGCTGACAGCCTGGCAGATATTACCATGCTTGATCAACAGGAGTTAATCACCTAGACAACTGCTGGTTTAACATTAACTGTTCCAAGATGCAGGAAATGCTTTAAGGAGATAGTGAAATTAGTGACTTTTCCCTCCAACAAAGGAAACTTTTCCTGTCTTAATAACATGAAGACTTAAAGGCTTGCAACAATACTTCTTCACGTATTTCTTAAAGCAATAATATTGCTAAAAACATAAATTTTCTACCACTTATCTGTGACGAGGAGCTCATAGTGTTTGGTCTTTGTATCAGTGCTGCTACTATTTCTTTCTACTGTATATTCAAGTACAAGGATTTGGCATCTTCAGTTTTCTGTGGTCTGCGTTTTACGTATAAATCTATCCCTTTTATGACTACAGCATACCTACTTATTGTCTAAGATTTGGGATAACAGTGTTTTGGAGCAAAAAAAAGCTCAATAATGTTACATCTTAAGAAACATACCTTTTTAAGCATATGTTTATTTGACATAGCAATGTATTACAGACATGTTAATGCTATAGTATGTAGACAGCTATTCACAATTAATGAACTCCAAAAAAAAAAGAAAAAATGGTATTGCTATATCAGAATCATTTGGGTTACTCATTGGAATAAAATCTTGTACTAATAATCAAGACCAATGTTGAATTGTAATTGTATGGCAGTAGAATAATGCTCATGTAATGAGCTCATGACAAGTTAATGTAAGTTTAGATGAGCAGTTTGGGGAGTCTCTAAGATATTTTAACCAGATGTAGTTCAGTAATACTCACAAATGTATAGGTAAAGAATCTATATTAATTTATAAGGAACTTAAAAAAAATTAACACTTTGCCAGCTGTTTGCGAACAAATTATCCACCTGCTCCTAGGTCAAAAGATAAGCCTGTAAAACAAATGTGACGAAAAAATTTGTGACGAGAGACAACAGCTTAACTGTATAGTTTTCAAGATGGAAAAGTAAGTTTATTTTCTTTATTTTCCTGTAAGAAAAGAAAAGCATAAGTTTAAACTATTTCAGGATTGATTCCACTTGCTGTCTCCAGGAGCCACCTTCTTGGCATTTTCATTTAGGTTATGGATTGTAATGTCCTTACAGCTACATAGGGAAGTTATCAAAAGAAATAGGTGGTCACTAATGTTCTATTCAGTACCAAAAGATTTGATAGTCAACCTGATTGACTTAGATCCCTTTCAGCCCCTTGTTTAACAACAAAAAAAAGTCTTCCTTTTAAAGAAAAATACCTTTTTTTTATGAGGAACAGTGAAATCTGGTTGGTTTTGGTGTGGGTTTCTTTCTGTGTGTGTGTGTGTGTGTGTGTGTGTGATATTCTGAGAAAAAAACAACAATGGTTTTGTGAGGTTAAGTGAGCATTTTGAATGTGAAAAATGTGTGCAATTAGAAAGATTCGGTATGCCAACTTTAAACCAAACAATGTCACCGATTTTCTTGTCCTTCCTTATGTTAACAATCTCTTCACTAATTATACAAAATGTTTTAACCTCACAGTGTAAATCATCTTGAATTTTGACAGGTCAATGTTACAATTACCATAACTTATTCTTCTGAAACATTCTCATTGAAAGATGGAGGATGAAGCTTACACCAGTCACTCTCATATGGTGCTGAGTACTTGAGTTTTGTCTTGTCTTTAACCTTTTTTTTTACATGAGAAGAAATGAAGCTAATAAAAAAGGTTTTTAATGCATTTTTTTGAGAATAACTTGTATGAATAGTTTTACTATGCTGTCATTAAAAAATAAATTCTGGAATGGTGCAGGTAGTTTCAATATTACTTGCATTTCCCTTTGAGCATATGATAGTATAAAGATGTGATAAAAAGAAGAATGTTGTTGCCACTGTTTTCAGGCAGCTGAAGATAATAGTGAAGTGTCTAATGGAAATTACAAGGGAGCACTATATAGACAATTTAGCAATCAGCTAAGTTGAACTTATGGACTTATGATATACATGACTCACTATCCACAAAGGGTGCAAAATGGGATACTTTTTGACATAAGTTGAAAATAAACAGCCAGCTTTTCTGTTGTTGATTCTTCACAATCATGTAATGCCAGAAACTGTTAACTTGAGTGAGAAGATAAGAAGTGTTGACAGTTATTAAAACCAACATATTCTTACAGAGTATACTGCACTGATTAACCTTTAATTCTACAATTTCTGTGTTCATAACGTAGAATAAATTGTGGAATAATTGAATCAGGAAGAGATAGCAAAAAAAGGCTGATTTAATTCAAAAGAAGTGGTATTTGATTGGACTTCTGTTCTGATTTGGGACACAATAAGAAATACAAAGCATGTTGTAGAATAAATAATAATCAATACAAGTGTCTGGTGAAAAGATTTTAGCAAAGTGATGATTTTTAATGTAATTTTTCTGATGATGTAAGTGGATGACACTTGATTTAGAAATGTCAACATTTATATTTCCCAAAATCTTAAAGTACCTTTAAAAACCCGTCATTTATCACATATCATTTATGTTAAATTTGTCTAGCCATATGTTTCAAAATTCAAATTCAAGTGAGCCATTACCATTAAAGAGTTGCATTACTCTTCATGAGCAATTGATAATACTTTTTTCAATCATGCTGTAAAAATAGTTTGGAAGAAAACATGAGACCATGATGTACTTTCTAAGTATAAATATGCTTGATGGCAAAAAATTTGATATCACATTATCATACATTAGAAATAAATTATGCATAGATTATGTATTTTAAAACCAATAAAATTATGTTTTTAACACCAATGAGTACCATTTTAAAAGTACTGCACTCTGGAATGTTGAATATTTCTTAACCTATACTAGATTTATTTTTTCTTTGTAAACTAACACTCCAATTCACGAACAACCAAAGGTTGATTTTATATAAGAGTTTTGATCTCTTCTAGTCATAAAATCTATGAACCAGAATAAAATCTTTTTCAGCTGATGAACTTCTCAGTTACTAGAAGTTGTATTTAGCTTTCTTTGTTTTGTTAGACTTGCTTTAATGTCATTTTTTCAGTTCAATAAATTCTTAGGGATTTAAGATACACATGTGGAAATAAATCGCATACATTTCAATGAACTTTTCTTATATAAGAACCATAGTAATACCTATTTCTAGAAAGATTCTAAAAGAATTGATTGCTTGTTACAATCACAGTTACTCTTATTGCAATATTAAAAATTTCCATTTAAGAATTTTGATGTTAAAAGTACTATCATCATAACTTTCATTATTATCCCTTAGAGAAACAATTGTTCGATAAACTACAACCAGGCTATTAACCAGAACTTAAACAAAACAAATTGTTACCACAACCAGATACATCAAACAAATGTCAACAAAAACCAGTGAGGAAAATGCAGTTCCCTGAAGGTCAACAAGCCTCAGGAGGACTGTTACAGCAAGTAAGTTTTACTTGGTAAACAAAGATAATTTTCTGTTTTATCCTGAATTTTATCTCAGTGGTTTGAAACACTACTAATTCAGTGTCTGTATTTTGTTCTAACAAGGTGATTTAAAACAGTTTGATTCTAGAATAATTGCACTGGAGAAAAAATTTGAAAATATTAGCTAAAATGCTCATAAATTATTATACTGCTAAAAATCCCAGTATACAATTGACAATGAGCCAAATGAAAATACATTATGTTGTCATAGAATCATAGAATAGATAGGGTTGGAAAGGACCTTAAGATTATCAAGTTCCAGCTCACCTGCCATGGGCAGGGACACCTCACACTAAACCATCTCACCCAAGGCTTCGTCCAAACTTGGCTTGAGCACTGACAGGGATGGAGCCCTCACAACTTCCCTGGGCAGCCCATTACAGTGCTTCACCACCCTAACAGGAAATAATTTCTTCCTTAGAACCAATCTAAAATGCCCCTGTTTAAGTTTGAACCCGTTACCCTTTGTCCTGTCACTACAGTCCTTAGCGAAGAGTCCCTCCCCAGCATCCCTATAGACCCCCTTCAGATACTGGAAGGCTGATATGAGGTCTCCACGCAGCCATCTCTTCTTCAGGCTGAACTTACCCAACTTTGTCAGCCGACCTTCATATGGAAGGTGCTCCAGTCCCCTGATCATCTTCGTGGCCCTCCTCTGGACTTGTTGCAAAAGTTCCATGTCCCTTTTATGTTGAGGACACCAGAACTGCATACAATACTCCAGGTGTGGTCTCACAAAAGCAGAGTAAAGGGGCAGGATCATCTCCTTTGACCTGCTGGTGCCACTCCTTCTGATGCAGCCCAGGATACGGTTGGCTTTCTGGGCTTCAAGCACACATTGCTGGCTCATGTTCATTTTCTCATCGACCAGCACCCTCAAGTCCTTCTCTGAAGGGCTGCTCTGAATGTCTTAATGCACCCAACCTGTAGCTGTGCCTAGGATTGCTCCCACCCAGTTGTAGGACCTTGCACTTGGCATGGTTAAACTTAATGAGTTTGGTATCAGCCCACCTCACAAGTGTGTCAAGGTCCCTCTGGATGGCATCCCTTCTTTCCAGCCTATCAACCAAACCACACAGCTTGGTGTCATCAACAAACTTGCTGAAGGTGCACTCAATCCCACTGTCCATGTCACTGACAAAGATGTTGAACACGTTTCCTGTGAGTGTGAGTTTACCATATACGCTGGAATTTGTTTTACGCATAATTCTGCATATAATGATGAAGCTGAGAATATTTTAGGCCAGATTAAAATTGCAAAAATGAGCTTCAGAGCACAGCTTAGTTGCCAGTCTGAGGTATATAATACTTCTAAACTATGCTTTGTGGTAGACATATTTGGTTTGATGAAGGCCAGAAATGATTCTTTGTTGTAATATGTCTGTGGGATTTTTTTCCCCTCTCCTTCCCATTTTTTTTTTTTTTTTGCCAAAACTACAATAAAGAGTTGAGTGTTGAAGTCATATGAGAATGCTCTGTGATCCTGTTTCATTTTCTGAATTCTATATTAAATAAAACAAACAATTTCTTCAATAAATAATTTTCAATCTCAAAGAAAGAAAGAAAGAAAAACTACCTTGTCTTTTGAAAAAAAATGGGATAGACAGCAAATTATTTAAACAAATTAATTTCTGGAATAATAGATTTAGTTCTACATGGTAAATAAATGTAGATGTCAAGCGGTGAAGAGAAAGGGAAACAAGACTGTGATAAAACATTTCCAGAGTAGAGTGCAGTCTTGTGTGAAGAAATCACTAGACATCATTCTGCTTGCATAATCTGTAAATATTAAAAAATGCCATTCTAAGGAGTAAAGAGGCTGTATTTTTTTTCTTTAGAGTTGAAGAACGGATTAGACTTTATTTCCATTTTTCCCTTATTGTATAATCAGTTTATAGTATTTTGCACTACTGTTGTCACTGGTATGATTCTTTTCACTAAAAGTGGCAGCAAAACTGATTAGATTCTAAACATTGAAGATCTCTTGAAAGTGATTTTAGAAGCTACTGGATTTATTTTCAAAAGCTGGAGAGCAAACAGTCTGTACAAGCAATAGATCATATGTGGTTATGCAAGCTTTTCCACAATCCTCTAAGTACTTTTGCAATAGGTATTATGTAGCAGACATTTTGATCTATCATAAAGAATGAAAGGTAACAAAATCCACACTTACATTAAAGGCATTCAGTAATAATATTACTGTAATAGGATATTAGTTTTGCATGACATGCTCTGAGGTCCAGTTTCCTCCAAAACACATTAATTTTGGTTCATTGATACTCTTTTGACCTCAGAGATTTTTTTTTTTTTACTTGCACTAGTATGAAAAAATGTTGGTTCTGGAATAAGCCTACTGAGTAAGTAATTGACTTACATGTAAGTCAGTTGATTAATCATGATCTTTCTCAGATTATTGCACAGACCAAAACCAGAAATAAAAATATTATGGACCACAGAATGTTCAAAAAATACTTGAATTTTGTAGCTAATAGTGTAGGAACAGCAATAAGATATCAATATTATCCTAAGTTGTTTGATTTCCAAATATCAGATTTCCAAATATCAAAGAGCAGTGTAGGGGAGAGGGACCTCGGGGTCCTAGCGGACAACAGGATGACCATGAGCCAACACTGTGCCCTTGTGGCCAAGAAGGCCAATGGCATCCTGGGGTGTATTAGAACGGGGGTGGTTAGTAGGTCGAGAGAGGTCCTCCTTCCCCTCTACTCTGCCCTGGTTAGACTGCATCTGTTATACTGTGCCCAGTTCTGGGCCCCTAAGTTCAGGAAGGGCAGGGACCTGCTGGAGAGAGTCCAGCTCAGGGCTACTAAGATGATTAAGGGAGTGGAGCATCTCCCTTATGAGGAAAGACTGAGGGAGCTGGCTTTCTATAGTTTGGAGAAGAAGAGATTGAGGGGTGACCTTATTAACGTATATAAATATATAAAGGGGGAGTGTCACGAGGATGGAGCCAGGCTCTTCTCAGTGGCAAACAATGATAGGACAAGGGGCAATGGGTACAAACTGGAACACAAGAGGTTCCACTTAAACTTGAGAAGAAACTTCTTCTCAGTGAGGGTGACAGAACACTGGAACAGGCTGCCCAGGGAGCTTGTGGAGTCTCCTTCTCTGGAGACATTCAAAACCCGCTTGGACACATTCCTGTGTAACCTTATCTAGGTGTTCCTGCTCCGGCAGAGGGATTTGACTAGATGATCTTTTGAGGTCCCTTCCAATCTCTAGCATACTGTGATACTGTTATACTGTGATCTAAAAATAAATGTCAGGGACATAGAAAAAACAAGGTAAGATTTTTAAACCTGCCTTCAGAATAAAAGGTGCAAAAAACTGAAGGGGTTTGATGCATGTCCTACTTAGTGAGAAGTTACCACAGGATTATCAAAATATCTACAAGTTTCTACATTTTGTTCTTTAGATATTTGTCTTCAAAATAATAACAGTTCTTTATTTTCTTGTGTTTCCTTGAAATGAGAAATATGTCAGATATTGTTTTGCAGCATATTTGTACTGTGAGTTGTGTTTCAAAAAGATATCAAAAATCAATTTCAAACATAAGAAACACTTATCTTTGAAAAAGAGGTGAAACAAAAGGAACAAGACTCATGGTGATTTTGGATGTAGCGACATACCTGCTTTAAAGATGCCTTCAGCTATAATGAGATGATATTTTAGCAGGATAATTTCACAAAATTGCTATTTACTTTTCTGAAGTTAACAGGGAAACCATTAGAAAGAATGCAACAATTGAAAGATTAGCATGTTCTTCACTTCCCTCCTTTTGCCATTGAAAAGTAATCTTTTTTTTTGTATTCAACTCTAGCTGTATGCATGATGTAGATAACTTTAAACTTTTTTTTATGTAACAGAAAATGTGACTACTGGGTACCATTTCAAAATACTTGAAGTCTAGCATTGCTGCAAATCTTTGGTAAAGAAGCTATACACATAAAATACTGCTAATACTTTTTTCTATCATTCTAGTTTTAATTTCAGTTAAAATAATTCAGAAAGGTTTAGAATAGAATCATAGAATAGTTAGGGTTGGAAAGGACCTTGAGATCATCTAGTTCCAACCCTCCTGCCATGGGCAGGGACACCTCACACTAAACCATGGCACTCAAGGCTTTGTTCAACCTGGCCTTGAACACTGCCAGGGATGGAGCATTCACAACTTCCCTGGGCAAGTTTTCTATTAGACACTCTCACTAGGTATGTGCTATAGGTCTAAAATCAGGCTAAGACATGCTCACGAAGACACAAGTGAACACATATCTCTTACACTTACAGAGTTCAGCTTGGATTTAAGAAACTATTGCCCTTAGACTCCATACAACAGGTGTAAAGAAAGAGAAGTTATTGATCATCTATGTTACAGTGTGCATGTGAATATTGCTGATAAATATTATTCAATTTAGAAGTGATTGCCAGACTAACTCTGGTCATTTTCTCAGCTCATCTCAGCCTCCACATGGCCTTAAAACAACATGCAGTAGGATGGCAGTTGTTTTACAATGACTCCAGATATGAAAGAGGAGATTAAGCTCTTTTCTCTAACGGTTCCAACTCCTGTTCACTACAACTTGGTCTGCGTTACCCAACTTTGATAATGATAAAGATGGAAAGACTTGACTTCGATAAATATTTTTTAAAGAATTGAAGAGGATTCCCCAAATGCTGTAGGTGTTTATTTGTATAATGAGCCTTTAGTACTTTTATTGCTGAATCAATATTTTTCATTAATGTGAAAAATAAATCATGATTGTGTGCAAACGCCTACCTTCTTGCACAGATCAGTTTCCTAAAATTTCAGTTTTCCTCACATTAATCCTAAAGGTCTTGATCTAACATTTCCATTTAAAGAGTTGCAGTCTGTATCTAAAGTCATCTAAATTTCTGGAATGAAAAAGAAGCAGAGAGGTAATATAAGTTCTACAGAGGCACTATCTCATACAAAGAATGCAGGAACCATTACATCTGTCAAATTGTGATTGATCCTTAAGATGTAAGCCTAATGGATTTTCTCCTAAAGGAAAGAGTCTATCTCATCTTCTTCCTGAGCAAGTATGAAAGAATATGATGCGCTCATGTTTGCAACAGTCACGGGGGGAGGGGGGGGGGGGTTAGGGTTAGGGTTAGGAGGAGGAATAAGAAGCTGTTTATCACTAAATGCAGCCATTTGACTGCAGTCAGCCTGTGTAACTAAGTCTGGTTTTTTAATTGTTCTTCCCCTGTAGTACTGCCATAGTATTTTGCAGCCTTGTGGAGAAATGCAAATACTTTTTACACTGAAGATGGTATTTTGCAGCACCCCTGAGGGAAAATGTAACCAGCTCTTAACACAAGAGCTAGCCTTTCTGTAAGTTTAATTAGTAAAACATTTCACTATCGAGCATGAACATTCCTTGGTTTTTGAACAAAAATCTATTTCTGTCCCATCATTCATTTAACTCTATAAAAATCACTTGAGCAAATAGTAACCTTCTCCTACAGCTATCAGTGTGATAGCATCAGAGCGGAGATTAAAAACAAACTGTGTGTTATTCCAAATGTACACTTCACCCTGTGGTTAAGCTAACCTGAGATGGTAGCTCTTTATTCAATTTTTTGTTGCTTTTGAGTTCATGTAGGCACACAGGACCTCATCAGTTGGGATCATTGTTCTGCATATTCCTGGAACATGCTTTGATATTGATTAAAAAATCCTGTCTCAGGGGCAGGAGCTTTAAAACTCAAGACCTGAAAGGCCACCCACAAGAAAAAAAATCTATAAGACAGAGTTCCTAGAGATCCAATTTTTTTCCTGCCATTAATGTGCCTGTGTGAACAAACAAAATCTGTCTATGCACAAGTGTTTCATTATAGTCACCCTATTTGCACCTATCTTCACAATCATTCAGTGTGCGGAAACAAATACTTAAATGAGCTATATGACATGCTTAATAGAAAGAAAAAATGTTTCTTGACAAAGAATACCATAATAGGTTATTCTAAAAGTCTTGTCTAATAATACTTAAAATACTGGCATAACTATTACAGGTTACATTTCTGTCCTTTGTATTAGAAATCAAATTTCTGTCCTTTCTGCAAACTCAGAAGGGCTCATTCTCATAAATACATTTAAGTCTTTGGATCTTTGACTAACTGGCTTATCTGGCTGGAAAATAGCCTGAAAGGTTCCTAAGCTGTCTTTATACATAGGACGGTTAGGGTTTAAATAAATTTATGCAGATTGAATTCAACTGTAGTGTTGATCGGTACTGGTTATTTTTTATAAATGATTCTTGTGGGTGTTTTTCAGAAATGTTCAGGAAAGACTATAGTGTTGTTGAAATGACTTAAAAATCTGAAAATGAGATTAGAAGCATTTGGAAACTATAATAACTTCCAACATTTACTAGCTATTGTGAAATAAGCTTACCAACATGAATTTCAGAGAGGTGACAACAAAGATCACCTCGCTATTATACTGTTAAAGGAACAATATATAACATATTCTCCAGTATTTTCCTGTTTCTGCTTTTTTATATTTGGGTTGATGTCTTAGTAGTTATTAACCACTGCCCGTTTATCAGTATTTCCCCTTCAATAATAACTTTTGATTCTACCCAATTTTGCAGATAATAAAAGTCTCACATCTTATTATACTTTTTAAGTTTTACAGAAATATGAAAGAGAGAAAATGGAATGCAAATCCATCTTGCTCAAAACTCCCAGTGTTGTTGGCTCCTATCTTTTTCAGCAACCCTAGGGGATCGAGCACCCTCAGCAAGTCTGCTGACAACACCAAGCTCTGTGACGCAGTTGACACGCTGGAGGGAAGGGATGGAATCCAGAGGGACTTGGACAGGCTGAAGAGGTAGGAATGTGCAAATCTTGTGAAGGGGTGATGAAAGTAGATGTTTAAGGCCAGGCTGAATATAATTTTGGGCAACCTTATCTGGTTGAAGGACTCCCAGCTCATTGCAGTGTGGTTGGAATAGATGACCTTTGAAGGTTCCTTCCAGCCCAAACCCTTCTATGAGTCTATGATTTTTTTTCCCATGAATTATAGAATTGTTCCTATTTCCTTCTTTCAAGTGAGATCCATCCGTATGTATCTGATTAAATGTTACTTTGCCTTTTTCATCCTGCCCACCGTTGTAGCTGTAAAAGCCCCTTTTGACACTTCTTCTTACTTCAAATTCACCAGAGGCTTCTATCAGAGGAGTAATTTTCCCTGTTTTGATAGGGTGGCATTAGCATCTCAAGTTTTTTGGCTTGTATTTGGAAAGGTTTTGAGTTTGCAATTCCACATCCAGCAAGAAGCTGATCTCAGTCATTTTCACCTGTCTTTAGATATGACATTGACCCATGGTGTTTCTAAGTTTGTGCTCAGTCATTCAGGTATAAAGGCCCAAACTTCTGGCTCATCAGGTAAACCCACAAAAAATAGTCTCTAAGCTCACTGAAAGTCATGCCTTACTAAATAATATCCATTCAACAGCTTCATAATTGCACAATGATGAACTGTATACTGCTGAGTTCACCTAATTGCAGCAATTCCTTTTGTGTCAGTTGGAGTCCCTAACTTTCCAGAAGTGAACTTGCATAATTCTTTGTCCATGTCCAATCTTAGGCTGCTCCAAGTGTGTGGAAGTATAGTCAGTCTGTCAGGCTTCCTCTTTACTGAAAGCAGAGACTACTGCTTTGCTATAAAGCTGTGATTTGAGTTAAATTTGATTTAAAATTGGTAGTCAGTCATGTGATCTTCAGTACAAGCACAATAATTCATCTAAAATCAGTGGGATGGTTAAAAACAAGTATTCATGGTTTTATTTGCTTACATCTCACAAAACCTATGAAACCAGTACCCAGATTCATGCAAGTGAGAGTGATATTAGCAGATTTTTTATAGATAGTCTATTCTAAACAGCAGATATATAGTAAAATAATCCAAAATGAACATGCAGCTTGTGTATAGTCATACTGGATATAACAGGATTTTATATATGAGTAGTTGTGCATCTGAATCTTTCTGCAGTGTCATGCACAGATGATAAAGTAAGAGGGATTCAGATTACTCAATTTTTCTTCTAACTAACACCTTTTCTGAGCCATAAATACATGGTTTAGGAGTAATTGATATTCTCTGGCAGGGTGCATGGCTTTAATCCTAGCAATATAAAACAGTGTTAAACTGTCAGTTATGCTAAATACCAGTTTTCATAGTCATGGTTGTTTTGGCCTCCTTGCTGAGATGATTTTCATCAATAAATCAGTAGTTTTGTCTTTGATCTGCATTTATTAACCTTCTTTTACTTTGTCTTTATTTAACTTCCCAGCAATCTGAATCCAAGTCTGGTTTTTTTTTATTTTTACCATACTTTATATAATATTTCACTGGAGACTTTTTCATATAGCAGAAGTTTTTCTTGCTGTGTGTTGTTTAATCATATTTCATATTATCAGCTCCCACAAAGCATTTCACACTGCGTGCTCAATAAATGCAGTATATCATAAACTACACCATTTGTGCTCAGATAAACATGTGTATCTTTAACTAGTTACTTTATTAACACTTCCATTTGCATTTTTGCACTTATAGCTGCCATTATGAATACGTTTGCTGTTTTTATGGTAGTACTTTCCTTGTTGATTTTGTAATATTTTATTTCAACAAGTTAAGAGTATCCCAGAAGTTAGTAGTTTAATGGCCTTTGTCTAATAGTTGCAAATTGTAATGTCGCATGTCATTTGTAAGCAAACCGCTTCAGTGATATTTAAATGTGGGCATTTACTATAGGAGGAGGATGGGGGGGGACACGGTTATGCTTTAATATTTGTGGCCTTTAATAGTTTTCCTGTAATGACAGTTTTTAATATCATCATATTTGGTAGTTTAATTTTACTGATTTGTCTTTCAAAATGCCTGGATATGCCAAAGAATCATCCAATGCCCAAAGCTACATCTGACAGTTGAAAAGGTATTATCATGTCTACTTTTTTTTCTAGTAAATAAGAATGCTCTTGGCAGAAATCCTTGTGAGCTTGAGATACTCAGTACAAAATACACTGGGGCATTTGTATTTCTGCTGTCACCCTGTCTGATCTTTTTAATCAGAAAAGTTAGAAGATTGCTTGTTTTACAAAGTCAGTTTTTTAAATTTGTTTATGATTTATCCATGGGTGAGTCTCCTTCACTGTCAAATCTGAAGGGTCTCACTTCTTACGTTTTACAGGTTGTAATCTAAAGCTGTTAAATCAAAGACAGTGTTTTCATGGCTTTCAATAAAGTTTGGCTTGGACACTAAGTATAGATTTGTTGTTCATATTGTTCTCAGGAATTGCATGAGAAGCTTCATTTCTTCATTTAGAAATGTAGAAATTGGTGACTAGGTGCTGTTTCTTTTTGTTTCCTGGCTTTTGTAAAACAGCAGCAGATCTCATGTATTTTACTAGAATAGTAGCATACCATTTGTTATTGTAATACATGTTAGTTGCTCTTTGTTGAGCTTTTACTGTCACATTTTACATGATATTATGAAACACAACCTATTTGTTGTGAAGGCAAAGCAGTCTCTGAGATAAGAAAGTCTCAAATTCAGGTCTCTAAGAATAGGTATTATTTACTAAATTCATGATACATTACTTTCCTTAGATACTCCACTTACAAAAAAGAAAAAGAAAAAAAGAAAAACACCAAACCCAAAACTACCTAATTACACCAGTATTTCAAATATAACTTCTCCACAATTGCTTATGAAGCCGAAGGTCTGTCAATGTGTTTATTCTGTAAAGAATTATTTTATGATTTTACTTTATTAAACCTTTCATCTTCTACATCCTTCTTAAAGAAATTTTTAATGTCTAAAGACTTGTTTTGTGTTTGAAGTTTATATTTCTGGACCACCAGATCATCCTGGCTTTATTTCCACCTTGATGAGAAGTTTTAGTCACCACATTAAGGTTTCTGTGCTGACTTAGCCATTGTCATATGGTACTCTTAGCTTTTGAGAGCGTTATTTGGTTTCTGCTTGGAGATAACAGTTATTTTGAAATGCAGGAGTGCTTTACACTGCAGTCACGCTAATTAAAGTCACAGCAAAAACCAGCAATCACCTTCTTAATTTCTAATCAGGTCCTAGCAATGTTTGATCTTCTAAATAATAGAATTTTAACTCTATTTAAATGTTGCTTTTTTTTTTTTTTTTTCAACTTTAGTTGTTGGTGTCTATATGATAAAAGAAGAATATAGATGGTAGTAAAAGTTTCAGCTAGCATCTCCTGCAAAATAGGAGACTTACACCTTGATGGTGATATTTAGACTACTAAATAGGCAGACATACCAAGGCAGGGTTGCAAAATGTCTGTTAAAAAGCAGCTAGGAAGCATGCCTCCCTCCTGTGGCAAAAATTTAACTTTTCTCTGAGGAGTTGTATTGCTTGTGCTGGCTTACTAGCAGCTTTGCCTCCTTTCTACTGGCTACAGAAGCTCCTTTCTACTCCCCCCCCCCACCTGGTTGCGATCGGGTCGGAAAATTGCTGTCTTTCATGTAGAAAATACAACAGCTGCCGGCACCCTGGTGCCATTCCTGTGCTCTCAGAATGTTCCCCTGGAGCCAATTTGAATTGTTGCGGCAGGACAGCTTTGCTTTGTTTCTCCTAATACTGCTAAAGGAAAGAATACATAGGGCTCACAGTTTTTTTCTTTAGAAAATATGAAGTTTCACTGTAGAAGGAAAAAAAGTGGTAAATATCTTTAAGTGTAGTTTTTAAGGTTGGGTTTTCTTTGACATACCTTCATAAGGGTAACACTTCCTCACCTTGAAATGGAACTGTCATTAGAAGAAACAGGCTGGAAAACAACTGCTGTGCATCCTTTTTTTGTATAGTTATATAGCACTTACCAATGCTGTTCCTTGACAGTTAAAAATAATTGCCGAAGGGAGTGAACTGCAATAGAATTAAATAACCTCTTAAAGTAAAAGTATTTCACTGACTATGTGAGGGATGGATTAAACTGAGTTTATGTTGATGCAGCCTGACTTATTTTTGTTGTTTTGACCAGCTAAATTAGGCTATTAGGAAAAGATATAGACATATTTCAAAAGCCATCAGTAACCATATTTAACATCGTTTTGTGACTAGAATTAATGCCATGTTTTGCAAAGCAGTATTTTGTTTGCTGGCTGTACATACTATCTTAGTGTTTTACAAGGCATACCAAAGAAGATCTTGAAAAAATTCATGAGGACATCTCCTAAAAATGAAAGTATTCTCAAACAATCTAATCTGTGTAAATTCTATCTCTGTATTACTATCTCTCACAAAAACCTATTCAATCAGCTCTGTTACATCGTTCCATCATCATTAATGGTTCATTGCTTTTACTGTGTTTTCAAATCATCAGTTTCAGGCAGCTCAATTTCATCACTGAAAAAGATCTTATTAAATCATCCTCATCACCCAGTTTAACACATTCCAATCTGATACATTAACACATCAGAAAGGTTTATTACCTTATTAGCCAACTTGCATGAAAAAAAATAAATAAATATGTAATTCAGACATCCATAGCATGAATTAAGACAAACAGTGAGAACTCCCTTACAGGAAAACCTCTCAAGGGGCTCAGCTTCCTTTTAATATCTTTCATATGCTCACTAGTTGTTAATATTTGTGACTGAACAGTTCCCTTATCAAAACTGCCCATACACTTCAAAATTATTTAAGTATCTTATATTCTTGTGCATGTTTATTCTGTACAAACAGTAAGAAGGAAGAAGGTCCTACTTTTTTTCTGGAGGAGGTAAGCTATGGGAACTGACCTGAGCAGTATAACAACGCCAAGCAAGGAAACAGAATTTCCAGGATTGTGCTGATGTGCTGGCAAAATATCTCTGGTGAGGATTTTGAAGCAAGTGCTGAAAATGCTTCAGGATCTAGTCCTACAGTCAAAAGAAACATGGAAGGATTTTTGTGTGTTTACTTTTACCAAAACCACCATGGTGAGAAAACCATGTTAAAGGTGATCCTTTTACTTTACAGTTACAGACAATTCAGTAGCTTTTACCTTAGCTGTTATTGTGTATCTTGTTTCAAGTGTGAAAAACACAGTTATGGGTTAACTCACCTACTCAGCTAACCTTACTGCACACCTTTCTTTTGATATCTTTCTGTTGCAATTTCCTCTACAATGTTTCAAATTTTTCACTTTCCAGACATACAGAAGCAGTTACTGTTTGACCTTTCATCCTTGGTTTCTACTTCCCTCCCTTCATCTTCTCTTTCATCCATTTTCCACTCTTCTTTCATCTTCCATGCAACCTGTGTTCTTCTTCTGTATCAGATCTCTAGCTGAGTTGCAAAAGTGGGGGTTTTAAGCCTTTTTATAGTAGGATGCTCTGCATAATGAGATTGAATTTGCTTCAGCCCTGTTCCTAAAATACCAGTAATCTCCTGTACAGACAACTACAGAAAGCAGAAGGTTTCTGTAGGTCTCTTTTTTTTGTTTTGCTTTATTGGTTTGATGTCTTTTTTTTTTTTTTTTTTTTTAGAGTCTGTTGTTTCATATAGAGCTCGTGAAAAATGTTATCAATATGGTGCAAAAGTTACATAGACACCAAAAAAGAAGTATAGGTCAGATGACTCCTGATTTATGCATTAATTAAAGAAATGGTAATATTCTAGCCCAAAGAGAGTATTTTGTTGAATATTTCTTCCTATATTTTTTCTTCTTCTTGTATTTTCTTGTTGCCCCTCATCAATATAGTTCATCTGGTATTTTGTAAACTTCACCTTTTGTTTATCTGTAAGTCACTGAAAAGGTATCGTTCCAGACATGCAACCTGAAATCTATTAGAAAAATACAGCAGTGCTTTCCGATACTAATTTGTACCTTCATATTCCATATATTTGCATGAATACATTTAAAATATAAGCCTTTAAGCTCACACAACCTTTGTTTGTGAGGAATCAAGCTCACAAAATGTTTTGACTATTGCCCACATTGGTGATATCTGGAGCTTGCCCAATCTTCTGTGAAGCTTCCTTGCTCCATTCTAGTGTGATTAATGCTCAGATGCTGCCTTAAGAAATAGGTATCCCAAATAATAGCCACAGAAGTCCTCCCTTCCATCTCACTCAGTGATATATGAGAACCCGGGAACAGAAAACAAGTAGTAGAGCTTGCTACAGAAGATTAACACAGTAAAAAAAAAGAAAGAAGAAATACCTAGTGATATCTCCTCTCTATGCATACAACAATGTAAAATGTATGTCCTTGAATATATTTGCACTTTAGACATCAACATTTCTTTCCTGTAAAAAAATAAAACAGTCCTGTTCTCCAGACCTAGCTGCAGAAAACAAAAGCAGGACTTCCCACTGTGTCTTTGGAGGTACAACAGTCCTGGAATGGTGTGGGTGATTGACAGCTACCTGTTTTCCTCTCACAGTCTGCAAATAGATTGTGCCAGGATTGAGGGATGGTAGTGAGCATATGGTATACAGACTCATTAGCGAGCAACATGGTCACTTCATTTGATTTAAGTTATGAGATAAGGGGGGAAAGACAGTGCTTATAACTTCTCATTTCCTCCAGTTCTACCTCTCTCAACTGCACCAAAGCAATATATCTATGAAACTAAGTTGGTAGGGCTCAGCCTGTCTGTGTTTGCACAGAAATAATGTAACATATTTTTAACAAAGGTTTACCTTTCATTGTCAAAAGTACAAGATTATGATAAACAGTTTATCGTTTCTGTTCATGCATTTTTCATGAAAATAATTAAAGATAGACAAAATGATTGCCCAACCTATGTGCCAAAGTTACAAGTTCTGTTGAACAGAAACACCAAAACTGCAGGGCTGGGAGTACAGGAAGAGTACAGGGAAAGAGGGGAGGAAAGTCATGCAATGTTGTGTGGAAAGTGAACTAATGACGCCACATTTATGTGCTTACATAGCATTTGAGTATCTATAGCTATGTCTGAGCTTTGGGACCTGTGCTGCTCCCGGCTCCCCCAAGACAATGCTGCATTTCTTCTATTCAAAAGCATCCTTGGCACACATGGTCCCATCCTTGATATCTGATTCCCTCAAGGAAAAAAATCAAAACAACAGTTTCTAGGCTGGGACAAGCCAGAAATTCAGCATGAAACACAGATCCTGATTATTTTTTTAAAACTAAACTAATACATGTCAGTAGTATGGTAACCAAATTGGAAAAATCATGTGGCAGGAGCCTCTGTTAAGTTCAATTAATTATTTGAATTTGTAAAAATCACCTGCTGACTAATCCAACCTCCCATCAGGTTTCTCAGACTCTTTATGCTCAGCTCTCTAGGGGGTGGAATCTTGTCTTAATTTCTTCTATCTCTTTCACATATGTGTACTCATCGATGCTAGCTCTAGATTTTGAAAACAGGATGGGACGTGTCAGTAAAATTGCACATTGAATTTATTTTCTGGGTTGGACTTGCTGAATGACGTACCAAGCCAGCTTTGAATAAACACCTAATTCCCATGCAAACTAAACTTGCAGTATTTCAAATTTCTCCTCTCAGCAACATTTTTACTAATCTATGGTCAAACTTTGTAAAACAAATTTAATTTTCCGGTAGCATAATTGCTGTTCTTTCAGGTTTATAGAAAGTGTGTTTCTTCTATAAAATCATCCTTAAAATGTGCACTTGCAGATAAGTGCAAATAGTCATTATATAAAATACAGGTGAAAACAACAAAGCTGCATGATTGGTGTTCACAGGTTTCATCAGTTAAATGACAAATACACTTTAAGTTTTCTACAGCATAGCCAGCATCTCAGTGACAGAAAGCTATTAAGATCACTGAAACGGGAAGAAGAACACAATTACTACAGCTGACATCCTTGATCAAAATGAAAACTGGGAACATATAATTGTTTGAAAGAAACTGAAAAAAGTGTGACTCTGAACTTCCTCAGGTGTAATGTAAAAAAGAAGTAGCTACTACGTTCATCACGTGTTTTAAGCTTTTCAGCTAGGGATTTGAAATTAACAAAGTAGTAATTTGGAGCTGTGGGGAGAAAAGTGGTTTATCTCAGTGAATACAAAACACTTGTGAGGACCTTACCACAGGAGAAGAGTGTTCACTTAAACACATGACCAGCACGAAGGATGACATTGATATTTGTTTCTTTTCCATTAGGGATTTTTTTGTAGGAGGTAGAAGTGCCTGTAAAATTTATTATTTTTCATTAGAGAATTGCAGTGTGGGGACTGAACTTGTAAGCAAAACAGAAGTTTCTAGAGGCATTTTAAAACTTGAATCCTTTTCTCTCTTACCTTAGAATCTTTTTATTTGCTGTCCCCAATGAATAAGGTTGCCGAAGAGATGTTTATTTCAGCTTTATAAAATTAAAATAAAAATACTGTAAAAAGCACAAATATTTATGCAATAATAAAGTTGGAACTTCAATTTACTTTTTCCTTCTTATGTTTTGTCCAACACATCAAACAGGAAACTTGCTAGTAGTTTCAAAGTAAGGTAATTTATTAAGGATAAGCAGTAACGATTACATATATAGCCTGCAAGAAAGAATTCAGAAACACAAAGAAGAAGACATGTAGAGATGGGTTTGTAACTAAGATGCATATGGCAGTAACAATGCTCCAGGGCTGGTTTCCTTTAGAGAAGAGTTACGATATTTGCAAATCTTTAAAAAAAAAAAAAAAAATGTCAGATGAAGTCATAAATATTTGTGCATCAAAATATTTCACTTGGTGTATGGAACATCAGAGCCCTCCTTGAAATATATTGACTTGAGCACAGAGGTCAAATCATGCACTAAACAAAATAGCAGACACTGATTTTGTGCTGATTGTACCTTTTGCAACGAGCAGAGAGGGGGGGTTGTAAACAGAGCTACAAGTTAGTAAATCTAAACTAGATATAAGCTAAATCTGATCTAGATCAACTATGCATGATGGGGAGAGGGGCATCATTCCATCCCAGTGCTCCCAGTAAGTTGCCAGCACCTATAATAAATGCTTGGACTGATGCAGAGATATTCCAGCCAGTCCAGCCAATGAGCCAGCTTCATTTGGAACTCAGCTCAGATGCCTCTATACAAACACCCGCAGCATGGGGAACAAACGAAGAATTAGAGATATGTGCAAGTCTATGGGTATATGATATCATTGGTATTACAGAAGCATGGTGGGATGGCTCCTTTGACTGGAGTGTTGGAATGGAAGGTTACAGGCTCTTTAGAAAAGACAGACCTGGCAGACGGGGAGGGGGAGTTGCTGTTTATGTTAGGGATAGGCTGGAGAGTATGGAACTCTGTCTGGGGACAGGTGAGCAGTTAACAGAGAGCTTGGAGGTCAGGGTTAAAGGGAGAACAGCGATGGGAGACATTACTGTGGGGATATTTTATAGACCGCCTGATCAAGAGAACTCTGTGGATGAAGCACTCTATAGACAGATAGGAGCAGCCTCACGCTCACAGGCCCTTGTTCTCATGGGGGTCTTCAACCTCCCTATCATCTGTTGGAGTGATGGCACAAGCAATCCAGGAGGTTCCTCAATTGTATGGAAGATAGCTTTCTTCTGCAAGTAACAGAGGAGCAGACAAGGAGACGTGCCATGCTTGACCTCATGCTTACCAGCAGGGAAGTGCTCGTTGGAAATGTGATGCTCCAGGGCAGCTTTGGTTGCAGTGACCATGAGATGGTTGAATTCGAGATCCTCAGGACAGTGAGAAGAGTGTGCAGCAAGCTCACTGCTCTGGACTTCAAGAGAGCAGACTTTGGCTTCTTCAGGAACCTGCTTAGGAAGGTTCCATGGGATATAGCTCTAGAAGGCAGTGGGGCCCAAAGCTGTCGGATGATATTCAAGGGTCACCTCCTACAAGCTCAGGAGTGTTGTGTCCCAACCAGAAGGAAGTGCAGCAGGAGGGCCAGGAGACCTCCATGGATGGATGTTGCTGAGGAAACTTAGAGGAAAAAAAGAGGCTTATAAAAAGTGGAAGCAAGGACAGGCAGCCCAGGAAGAATACAGGGATGTTGTCTGGGAATCTCGTGACCATGTCAGGAAAGCTAAGGCCCAGTCAGAAATAAACTTAGCTAGGGATGTTAAGGATAACTGGAAGGGATTCTATAATTAAATAGCAAATAAAAGATAGACTAAGGACAGTCTGGGCCCTCTCTGGAAGCTATAGGGAGAACTGGGTACCCTGAAGTTAGAGAAGGCTGAGGTTCTGAACGACTTCATTGCCTTGGTCTTCACTGGCAAATGCTCTGACCATGCCACCCAGGTCTTGGAAAGCAAATGCAGGGATTGTGAGAATGAAGACCTTAGGCCCACTGTAGGAGAGGATCTGGTTTGAGATCACCTTAAGAACCTGAATGTGCACAAGTCCATGAGACGGGATGGAATCCATCTGTGGGTCCTGAAGGAGCTGGTGAATGAAGTTGTTAAGCCACTGTCCATCATGTTTGAAAAATCATGGTAGTCAGGTGAAATTCCTGATAACAGGAAAAATGGAAATATAACCCCCATTTTCAAGAAGGGGAAAATGGATGACCCGGAGAATTACAGACCAGTCAGTCTCACCTCTGTGCCTGGCAAAATCTTGGAGCAGATTCTCCTGGAAGGCATGCTAAGACACACGAAAAACAAGAAGGTGCTTGGTGACAGCCAGCATGGCTTCACCAAGGGGAAATCCTGCTTGACCAATTTGGTGGCCTCCTATGATGGGCTACAGAACTGATGGAAAGGGACAGAACAGCTGACATCATCCACCTGGACTTGTGCAAAGTGTTCGACACTGTCCCACACGATATCTTTGTCTCTAAATTGGATAGGTGGACCACTCAGTGGATAAACAACTGGCTGGATGGTCACATGCAAAGAGTTGTGGTCAATTATTCTATGTCCAGCTAGAGACCAGTAATGAATGGTGTCCCTCAGGGATTGGTGTTAGGACCGGTCTTGCTCAACATCTTTGTCACTGACATGGACAGTAGAATTGAATGCACCCTCAGCAAATTTGCCGATGACACCAAGCTGTGTGGTTCGGTTGATGCACTGGAAAGGATGGGATCCAGAGGGACCTTGACATGTTTGTGAGGTGGGCTGATGCTAACCTTATGAAGTTTAACCAAGCCAAGCGCAAGGTCTTACACCTGGGTCGGAGCAATCCCAGGCACAGCTACAGGTTGGACAGAGAAGAGACTCAGAGCAGCCGTGTGGAGAAGGACTTGGGGACATTGGTCAATGAGAAACTGAACGTGAGCCAGCTTCAGTGTGTGCTCACAGTACAGAAAGCCAACCGTACCCTGGGCTGCATCAAAAGGAGCGTGACCAGCAGGTCGAAGGAGGTGATCCTGCCCCTCTGCTCCCTTGAGACCTCAGCTGGAGTATTGTGTGCAGTTCTGGTGTCTTCTACATAGAAGGGACATGGAACTGTTGGAGCAAGTCCAGAGGAGGGCCATGAGGATGATCAGAGGACTGGAGCACCTCCCCTTTGAAGACAGGCTGAGAAAGTTGGGGTTGTTCCGCCTGGAGAAGAGAAGGCTGTGAGGAGACCTCATAGCAGCCTTCCTGTATCTGAAGGGGGCCTATAAGAATGCTGGGGATGGACTCTTCATTAGGGACTGTAGTGATAGGACAAGAGGTAACAGGTTAAAACTTAAACAGGGGAAGTTTATATTGGATCTAAGGGGGAATTTCTTTACTGTAAGCCTGGTGAGACACTGAAGTGGGATGCCCAAGAAAGCTGTGAATGCTCCATCCCTGGCAATGTTCAAGGCCGGGTTGGACAGAACCTTGGGTATCATGGTTTAGTGTGAGGTGTCCCTGCCCATGGCAGGGGGGTTGGAACTAGATGATCTTAAGGTCCTTTCCAACCCTAACTATTCTATGATTCTATTCAATGATTCTATAAATTCTGTTTTCAATAAATATTAAACTGTAATACTTGTCTACAAGTTTTACTTCAAGATTTTAAATTCTGTTGGAATTTTGATTGGTTTTGATTTATTTCTTATGTATATTTCTACATACAAAGAGAGATGCATATCAAGGAAGATATTACTCATAGTAGCTAATGTAAGTTACTGTGTTATGGAAGACTACAGAGGTACAAAGAGGCAAAACTGACAAAACAAGACCAAAATAAAAATGATTCACAAGAAGTATAATAGGAGATCTAAGTAAAAGCCTTTTATTTACTCTGTTCAGGTTCATTTATTTTTGGACTTTTATACTATGTTAATTTCTAAATGGACCTAGATCTCTGTGTGAAAAAACAGATACACTGATAGTAGTCAGGAAGGAAATATTTGGAGGGTAATATCTGCTTTCAAAGTATCAGAGCAAATGTGTTATCTTGAAATCTAAAGGCTCAGAAAAAAATGATGCCTTTTCTTGACCCTCTTTTTCCTTCTTCTGTGGAGGATTTTTAAAGCAACAATTTTAATTTTATCAGCCTGGCCTTGATACTGGAAGATCACAATCTCTAACTCCTGAGACAGTTTTACTGCTCTTCATTGCATGCCAACAGCATTACCCCCTGGTTTTCTACCTACAAGTAAGTGAGGCTCTTGCTACTTTGAGACCTGCTCCTGAAAGGAGCTGGCACTTGCAACTCTCATTAATTTCAAATGAAAGAACACAGAGCTCTGAAACCTCACCACTGCTATTTTGCAATGGATTCTTAAGAGGCCTGACACACCCTGTCTCCTCTACTGTAATCGTTAGGGTTTTCTTCTAGCAGTTAGCATCCTACTGAGCCTATTCATGCAAGAGAATATCGAAAGAGCATGTTCTTCTGGAGGCACACAGGTCTGGACATCACCAGAGAAGCATCTTTCGTTTTTTAGTTCTGTGTCCATGGGCTAAGCAGTGTTTTGTGCTCTAACTCTATGTTAGTCCATATCTCTGCAACTAACTGACATTTTGATAAGCATGACAATAATTTCCAAAAGAAAAAATGTATATCAGGAATGACAGCTGCAGCAAAAAATAAAAATAAATGCCTAATCTAAGCTAGATAATCTGTTTCACATTTTTGTGACAGATGCAGTTTTAAATTTCTATTTTCTGATGTTTCCCTATTCCTAGATTTCAGCCTATCATAGGCTGGGATGATGTAATCTCTGCAGATGCCTATCACTTTATAGCTTTTTAGCAGGCTGGATTTATTGAAATGAAAGTGACTTGAAGAGATGTATCACAAGATGTATTTGCTGCTGAACTTGAAGTGCTATATATACCTCTCTGACCTTCAGAATATGAGTGTGCTTAATGTTGTATAACATGATTACCTACATTTTTCACCATGTTATAAGGAGAAAAAGTTTCTTGGCATCTTTTAAAATGTGTCCTTCATTAAAGAAGATTTTACAAAATCTATCAGGAAAAAAAGATAAAATTACTTTTACAAAAAAAGAAAAAAATCCCCACAATCAAGTTGCCATAAGAATGAGGCAAATACAATAGTTTTCTATCAATAGATTAAAAAATAAAAAACTGAGAAGGAAAAAGCAGGTTTTAGTGTGCAGCCTTAACAAAATTCTGGGAAGGATCGCTTAATTACATAGGAATAATATACAGTTTTTTGTCCCTGTTATCATTCAGCTATTCAAGGAAAATCTTAATTAACATATGGTACTGCTGTTACTCAGAAAAGGAATGAAAAAGTGCTAAGCCTGTAAACTTACATGTGTAAAAACAAAACACTACTAGACATTCACAATGGAAGTATCTACTTTGATTTGTAAAGAAGTTTTATCTATATGCTGTAATATGAATATATGTTTTTAAGTAGACACATATATGTAGAAATATACGTATATTATAATCATTTGTGTGTTTAAATGAAACGTATATGCCTTAAGTAGTATTTTCAAGAACGTTTATGATCTGCAATTTTAATAAGCAAAGGACATCTAAACTCAAAAAAACTATGTTTTCCTTCTGGTAAAAGGCCAGAATCAGGATTAGAAATACAGAGTTTCTAATTCTCAGAACACAGCTTGAGCCATTAGGTTGTGTTGTCTCAAAAAGTGACTCAAAAAAAAAAATCATTAAAGATAATATTATGTTCTGCACTTCAGAGTTCAGTGTCACCAGTCACACAGTCCAGTATGATACAACAAAAAGCACTCTTAGGTTAAAATGTTTATATTCTGTCCATTTACATATCGGTTAGTCTATGGATATGAATAACACATATTCTCTTATTATCCCAAAGTACCTAGAGTCTACCTCTGAATAAATCAAGCATATCTTGAAAGCCCACAGAAGGAAAATATAAGGCATTTGCTCTAAAACATTTTTTCCCTAATACTTTTTTTGGGAAGAATAAAAATGAGTTAAATGCCTAAAAGTGCTTCCCATCAGAAGATAAGCTGTTTTGCATTCCACTATAGGTGATTGTTCTGAAATTCCTTATGTGATTCTAATTTATATGCTCTTGTAATGGAATGAGGAATAATTTTACATAGTTACAAACAGTTTTTTTATTAGTAATTGCAAATAAACTTTTTTAAAGTAAAGGTTTGCAAAAATATTTTGGAAGTATGCAATCTATGTTTATATAAATAGAAAAGAGAAAAATACAAGTAAAAGGAAACATATCTATATACATCTGTAAAACCACTACTGAATTATGTATTATATAGAAGTAACTACAGTGAAGACTGGTACTGAAGGTCTTTCATGGCATAACAGCTAATTGTCCTGGGTTCAGTTATAGCAGTTATTTTTCTCCTTCTCACTAGCTGGTGCAGTGTAGTGGTTTTGACTTTAGCCTGAGAACAATGCTGGTAACACTGATATTTTTTGTTGTTGCTAAGTAATGTTTACTCCTACTAAGGACTTTCTCAGTCTCAGTGAGGAGGGACACCAGAAGCTGGGAGGAAGCAGAGAGAGAACACCTGACCCAAACTAACCAAAGGGGTATTCCATGCCACAGCACGTCATGCCCAGTATATAAACTGGTGGGATTTACCTGGGTCCCAGATTGCTGCTCAGGTCTGGCTGGGTATTGGTTGGAAGGTGGTGAGCAGTTGTATTCTCTCCTGTTGTTGTTTTGTTTATCATTATTATTATTGGTGGTAGTAGTAGTAGTTTTGTGTTAAACCTTAGTTACTCGACTGCTTTTATCTCAGCACGCGGGATTTACTTTCTATAAATTCTCTACCCCGTCCCTCTGGGAGTGACAGGGGAGAAGATGGCAGTGAGTGAGCTTGTTCTTTTGTAGGTAAATAGAACAATAAATAAATCTTCTATGAGGAGAAGAACCTCTGTAATTGATATGAGATTTCAGATTCTTCATAACTGTCTCCACAACAGCGATCATTTACCAAAATAAATGTCAGAGCTGGGTTTGCAGTCCCTGTTATGACTGCAGCATGAATGTCCTGTTGAGACACAACAGGGAAGGCACTACCGCCTTCGGTATGGGTCAGAACTTTTGAAAGTTTCCTTGCCAACTCTTCAGGCACCCTTACAGGAAACAATATGGATTGCTTTCATTTCTCAGCTTGATCAGGAAAGAAGTCCCAAACCAAAACCACTTCCAGGGAATTTTTTTTCCTTTCTCTAATTATGTTTTGTTACTGTTAAAGACCAATTGTTATCCAACTAATCGATATATTCTCATTACAGAATTACAGATCTGCTTTCCATGGAATGGCATCAGTAAGACTTTCTGCTCTCAGCTAGTCCACCAACTTGCATTAGAATCTATAGCTAGCCAGGAGAAATAACTCTGCTAATGTGGACATAAGTCAGGGTGGTTAGTTTCTTTTTATTTATGGAGGGTCATGCTTTTTTTTTTTTTTTTTTCTGGGGAGGGATTGCTTGTTAGTTTTGTATTATTAATTACATTGATTCGGAGAAAACTCCAGGAACAAACTTGCCAACAAAGTTTTCAAGCTGACAAGCAGGTATTCTTCATTGCGGCGCCAGGAGACATGGGGGATAGCTCCTCCTAACGTGTGTCCCCATATTGCTATACAAATCATCCTTATATAGCCCCTGGGCATACATACATATTCATGAGGCTACATATGGATTACATCATTTTCCAAAGAGATCCCCACATGTGTACAGAATTGTAGTGGTGGTCTCCGAGGGTTGTTTACTTCTTCCAATAATCATCACTTCTGGCATCCTTCGAAGCACGCGCAATAGATGCTCATACCAGTTTAATTGGTTCATTAGCACCAGAGACATAATAATCCTCCTATCCTCCTACTTATCAGTTAGTTTAACTGTAGCCCATCCTGGATACCTGCAGTTCCCAGATACTCCTTATCCCTGTGTCCTGTTCTTCTAGCCTGTTTTTCTTAAAACTATGTCAACTATAATGATTTATCTTGTGAGAATTCCCAGTATGTTCTCTAGCTGTACTCTATTTTTTTCTCTATGTATCAGGCACCTCAGTAGTTTTCCATTGCTACTGTTACAAAGCCATCAAACTTAACATTACTTAAAACTAATTCTAAAGGTTTCTATATTCCCTTTTGTGATTTTTGTGCCCCTTTGTCTCAACATGCATATCTATTTCCTGCTACTATTAACATGTGATATCTCTCAAAACAGATAACCACCTAATATCAAGCTTTGCATATCACAGGGTACATTGTTGCAGTGACTGATGACACAGTCACCCAAACATTTCCTTATTAGTGTTATGACAACACAATGACTAGCGCTTGTGCCATCTAACAGCTGCTGTAGATTTTAATCATCAGACTACATTGCTTTCCTGAGGGAAAGGAATTCAGTGGTTTTGAAACAGCTTGATATTTTATGTAAGCAAAAAAAAATTATGCCTGCCATTTCCTTAAAAAGAGTAGGTTTTAGAAATATTAAACATTAGGATACTGGCATCATCCAGTTAAGGTGCAAAATCTGGTTTATCTAGGAGAAAGATGGAGAAGAAACGTGTAAATACATGCATAAATCGTAGATAAACACTCTGTTTTCTCACATCATAAAAAAAGTAAACAAGAACATAAGAGAAAATATGATTTCACCACGCTGTAGAATAGGTCTAATCATTGGCATTCCCTAGCTTGGCAGTTGCATTATTCTGCAATTGTACATCAGTTTTGTGATAAAGCAGTCTTTAAAGTAATCCAGACAGAGCAATAGAATAAATTCTCTGAAATGTGTAATTAGGCTACAAATATTATACACATCAATGTTTAAAAAGAAGTTGTAGAGTAAAATGTAGAAAAATAATGAATAAAGAAAATTACATTTTCCAATGTTTCAGTTTTTCTTAGGTTTTAGTAGTATTTCTACTGTATTACCCTGTGTTCTGAACATCACAGTTTTATATAAAACTGATTCATTAAGTATAATAAAAAAAATAAAATCTTTCAAAATAAATTATTACAAATATCTAAAACCCATGATGATTTTTTTTTTAAAGTAGCATACTGGGTTGCCATTCATAATCTTTAAGATTTATGAAGAAATCTCTTGGTTACTCTTCAAATTCTTGTAGTAAGCACATGTAAACCAAGAATTTTCACACACTTAAATGTTATAAAAAGAGATGAAAGCATGAAAATATGTCAATTTCACATTTAACATTTATGGACTGCCACCTCTTGCATCATATGCTAGTGGTTTAGGCTGAATTTCCAGAATTTTGTGGTTGTCTCCAGACTTCTTATAAACTGCTACTTATAAGGCACCTACTTTATAGACTTTTATAGTTCACTTATAAAGTACCATTTCCTTGGTCAAAACCAAACCAGCTCAGGTATTTACAGAAGTCAAAAGTAGACCAGTGGTTTCAATACTGGCAAACTATTATTGTTCCCAGTTTTGCAGCTTGAAAATTAGCCTCTTTGCATCTGTGTAACAGTAGATCCACTTCTAAAATTATTACATTTTACAGGCTGACCTCTGAACTATAATGATAAAGGCAGGGGTGAGGAGGAGTGAAATAAGATCACGTCAGCCTCACATGTTAATCTTTATTGGTATGGTCTTTCCTAACCTCGAGTGATCTTGCCAGACTTGCACTGACCTAACAGATCTGGCATCAGAAAGCTCATTACTGAGCGACTAAGCTGTTGGTAAAAAAAAATCTATCTTTCAAAACTGTACAAATCAGGAAGCTAACTGCTTTCTGGTTTGTTTTTTTTTTTTTTGGGGGGGGGATAGGATGCATTTTGGTGATAAAATAGGTAGTTATATAGTTAGTTATTTTGTTTATCTTCTGAATGTACATGATGTCCTAGTTAGACATCTTTCATGTTATAAAGTCCTTGATTCTGATCAACTGTTTTCCACTTTGCAGCTGAGTAGAAGCCCTGAAGAACATAAGGCAGAGATAATAAATTCTCAGGTTGTGCACATACTTGAAAAAGACTATTTAATATTTATGCAAACTCTGTTGTCATGCTCAATTAGATTTCCTTGTAATACTCAGTAATCCCTGATTTATGCTTGGATTGCCAAACCCAGGAAGTTAAAAGCATATTGAGGGCTTCCTAAATGTTCTCCCTGTGTCTTAATCACTTAATTAATCTTGGTGTTGTGGTACTCAGCCTCAGTGCAATTACAGATGACTTCTTCAGCTTTCTGTGAGATTTTTGGTAATTTAATTTTGTTTTCTTTGCTCTCATAACCACATGTTCAAAGACCGTGACTCTGTTTTTCAGTGGTAGCTTAACTGCACCTGTTTCCAATAGGTGTATGGGGCATTCTGGTTTCTTTACACAAAGCAATGCTCTGTTTCTTGACTTGCTACTGTTTCAATCATTCCAAACCCATCACCATTGCTCACTGATTTGAACACCTTCCTCTACTGTTTGATCCAGGAACCTTTTTCCTGAATCTCTCTCTTGGTTCAGCCTCTGTAAGATTCACCCAGAAGATGCTTGCCCCTTCCTACTCTTAAAGCTCTAAAACCAAACAAATGAACTTCACCCTTCTGTCATTCAGATCGCAAAAGCATGAGTCAGGCTTGAAAAAAAAGGTAAAAGCTTCCCCTTCAAGGGTCTTGAACTGAGCATCTTCATGCTCATCTTTCTCAGACCTGACCATTATATGTGGGTTGCCAAAATAGAGATCTTCAATTTTCCTGCATAGTTCTCCTAATATGTAAAGATAGCTTTAGTTAATGGTGGTGTAATTCTCAATTCCCACATGAAACATCTGACCATTTCAGTTTCTCCTGTCAAAAATATGATGGTAAGAGAGATGCTTTAAAGCTCTGCCTAAAGCTCTGACTGTTTGCCTAACAGAGAACTAAAGCAAAAATCTGTAATCCAAAGATAAACTATCTTTCAGTGACTCTGGCAAACTAAGGTGGCTGCACAGAAGCCTAAGTAAATTGCTTGGGGGTGTTAGGGTATCCAGAACATGACAGATACCTACTGTTGTCATGACAGTAAGGAGGATGAGTAGATATTTTCACTGAGCGCATGAGGCCAGATCTGAAGGAATTGCTGCTCATAATAATGTACTTGTTAAAAAAGCCCCAGAAGACTGAAAGTTTTGACATAAGGAGACTTGCCCTGTCTCCCATTTTCTATTTACATTCATACTTACAGGTCAAAAACTACAGTTACAAGCCAGGCTCTGGAATCTAAGTAGGGAGCTGCATCATCTTGTAACAACAGATCCCAGAGTCAAGAAGTTCTGGAGTCACAGCCAGACTTTATGAACCTTGCCATCAGGGAAATGGGAAATCAAGCTCTTACAAATGTTTTTAAGATATTTTAAGAATTTATCAGGAGACAATCACTGGATTAAACCCTGAGAATTCAGTTCTGTTTCTCCCGGAAGAGTGAGAACACATAAATTTCTCCTGTGTACTTGTTATGCTAGCTCTTCTAGTGGCAGCACAGTTAGTTGCAGCATTCAAACAGGATAATTCTGTAAGTAAGATACCTTTGTTTCTTTTAATGAACAACTTCTGCTCACTTAGTCATCTCCCATCAGAAGGGAGTTTAGCTAGCCTGAATCCCAGCTCCTAGAGATGCCTACAGTATGAGGCCTGTGAAAAATTTCCTTCCTGTATCCAATTAGAACCTCCCCAATAGTAACTTGTGCCCATCACCCCTTGTCTTTTCCATTTGACTCCTTTTAAAAATGGATTCTCCATCTTCTTTGTAGCCACACATTAAATACTGAAAACTTGGCGACAAGGTCTCCCTTAAGCTTTCTTTTCTCGAGGCTGATCAAACCCAGCTTTCTCAGCCTTTCCTCTCACAGTTTCCCAGTCCTTGGACCACCTCTTGTGGTTCTTCTCTGGACCCTCTCTACCCTGTCCACAACTCTATTGAATAGTGGAGACTAAAACTGAATGCAGTTTTCCAGGTGTGGCCTAACAAGTTCTGAGTAGAGTGTGACAATGACTTCTTTATCTCTGGTGGTGATGCTTTGTTGATGGAATCCATCATCTTGCTGGCTTTCTTTACAGCAGCTGCACACTGTTCACTCATATTGAGCTTGCTGTTCATCAGGTCCCTTTCCACAGAGCTGCTCCACCAATAAGTAGATTCCAGCCTGTGCTGCACTCCTGGGTTGAGTTTTCCCACATTCAAGACCTCACAGTTGTCCTTGCTGAATTTCATCAAGTTCTTGTTAGCCCACTCTTCCAGCTTATCCAGGTCATCCTGCAAGATGGCTCTCTCTTCCAATGTGTCCACTTCCTCAATCAGTTTAGTATTACCAGCACACTTCATCAGGGTACACTGGATGCCATCTTCCAGATCACTTATGAAGACATTGAACAACTTTTTGCTCACTATCAATCCCTGGGGGACCCCACCAGTGACAGGTTGTCAGTTAGAAAAGAAACCTTTACCACTGCCCTCTGTGTTTACCTGGTCAGCCAGTTCCCTGCCACCCTCATCCCCCACTGCACAGATAACTTGTCTAGACCATAATGCATCAGCTTCTCTAGGAGGAGACTGTGGGAAACTGTATCCAATGTCTTGGACAAATCTAAGGGGACAACGTTCACTACCTGCCCAACATCAACTGAGCAGGTTAGTACTGTCTTAGAAACTGATCAGATTCAGCAAGTGTGATCTGCCCTTGGTGAATCCATGATAGCTTTTCCTCAGCATCTGCTTCATTTGACTTGCCATAGACTCCCAGGAGGATTTGCTGCATAACTTTCCCAGCTATTGAAGTAAGAACCATGGGCCTGTGATTTCCCAGATCCTCCTTTAAGAGGAACATTTGTATGAGGAAGCAGTCCTCTAAACAGTCAGGAACATGTCAGGAAGACATGTGAACTGATGTATTGTTCTTCTAAGAAATGTCTGGGTAGTTAAAGTCACCTGTAAGGACCAGGTTCTGTAGATCCAAAGCTTAAGTGCTTTGTCAGCCTTATAATATTGGTTTGCAGATTGGTAGCGGATGCCTATTGTAAGATCCTCCAAGTGCAGATTGGTAGCAGATGCCTATTGTGAGATCCTCCTTGGAGATGACCCCTCTGATATTGACCAAAGGCATTCAACAGGGCTTCCACAACTGTCATGTTGACTTCCATATATTCAAGGGTCTCCTTAACTTAGAGCATGAGTCCTCTTCTTCTTCTTCCTAGCTTGTCTTTACAAAATAGCCTATAGCTGTCCATTTTGATCCTCCAGTCATGTGCCTTGTCCCACCATGTCTCAGTTATTTCTATGGCACTGTAACTTTCTGAGTGGGCACAGAGGCTTTTTTCCCCCCAGCTGCATGCACTGGAGGTGGTTTGTCTTCTGGTTCTCATCTTGTGAGGCAGCTTAGGAACATTTCTCACTGCTGTGGTTTACCTTAAAGGTCTTTTCCAACCTAAATGGTTCCATGATTCTCTGCATGCAGACGGTGCATATACATTGAAAAGTCTGTCTTAGACATCGTACTTGACTTAAAATGTCCCACTGTTCCCTCCCAAAATGTTAGGCATCTAGCAAACTATTCTTATAATGCAAACTATAAGAGGCAGAAGTTCAGTTTTCCTGTTGTGTTATGAGGTTGTGAAATTGTTACAGTAAATCTTCATTCTACTTGTACGTGCTGTGGATAAGTATTTCTATTTAAAGGATCCTTGCTTGCTTGCCTACAAAATCGACAGGCACAGAGACTATGGGTCACACAGTCATTTCGTCCTCCAAGGAATGCATCTCTAAAGCACAACTTTATCGAGTTTTTCAACATATTTTTAAAAGTAGGAAATTGCTTTCATTATCTATAAATACAATTATAAACTTAGCAGTAGCTAACCTGAATGTCTTTTTTTGTCTCATCAGGATTTGCAAGAGCAAAAATAGCCCGGAAATCCAGTGCCTTTTTTTAATATTGTGAAATCCAGCGCAAAATCCTCACAAAACTATGAGTAACTTGTCTTTAAATTTCACCTCATCATACAGCCAAATACACTGTATAGGTGTTATTTTTAAAGGCATTTAAAATGTAAGGTCTTATTATTGCTTTCAGAAGTGGTATTAAATCAGAGCAAAAGACTAAGATGCTGTAACTACAGAAAATGAGTAAAACAGAAATGAATAACACGTATTTTTCATTGCTATCTTAAATTACCAGCTTCATATAAGCCTCAGGTTGTAAAATATTTCCAGCAATACCCAGCTATTCCTGTCTCTACATTTCTAAATATCAGTGAAAAAAATAACGGTTTTAATCTGTCATTTTCAGAATTCATTAAAATCATTAAAACTGGTTCTGACCTAGACCTAAAATCTGTGTCAAGGGATATGTCTTCAGCATATGTGATAGCACAAAATTTATTTTTGCTTTTGTGCCTGCAGGGATACTATGAGTTCAAGCTGTCAAACTGAAATTGTAACCCAAAATTTGCATGCATAGACACTCATATCTGCTATACTATTTTAAACACATGTAAATAATTTTCTGACAGATTTGCAATTAAATCTTGGAGCAGTATTCCCTCCAGATTCTCACTAAAAAAGAAGGCACATTATGATGACTTTTGCTTCTGATTCATGACTTAAATACTTACGTGAGCAGTTTATTTGTGTGGTTAATATTAATTTGTATTTAATTTTAACCTTTGAACAAATAAAGCAGCTGGCATTGTTTTTTCTGCCTTAAAGCTAATTGATTAATCAGATCTTCTGTTTCATACAAGTTACTAAGAATTAAACATGAGGCTAATGTGAAATATGGTATGGAAAATCCCTTTCTAGTACAAAAGTGGTTGTTAGATTTTGTGGTGGATTACAAACACAGATTGACAAATACATTCCATCCAAACTCTGCACAAGTCTTGTTGCATGTGTATATGTTAGTCCACTCTAAAATGTTTCATAATTTTTCTTCATTTACTGGCACAACCCTTCTCTCCTAATCTTAATTAAAGAATTATTGAGAGAATATTGTTTCCATCTCTGTCTCCAATTAATGTTGCCTATCTGCACATTAAGGGCTGCATAACACAGAAATGAACAGAAATATTGTTAGGCAAAAACAAAACAGGAAATTAAGGAAGCAGTTTGGAATTATACTTTGTGAAAACACCAGGACTTAACTGAAAGGACCATTAGTAAAATCCAACTGACAAGTATGAAACTGCTGAAATTCTATTTTATACATTGTAAAATGTCAAACTAATTATAACATGAAAATTGTAAGTGCAATTTATTCAGAGAAAATTAAGCTCAGATCAGCCAATCAAAAGAATAACACTTTACACGAACCTAAATTTCACGGACACCCCCTTGTCGTGGGGAAAGACCTTGCGTGCCCTTGTGAAGTTGGGAGTTATGCTGGTTGTGGCTTATGCTTCCGGTAGGGTCTCCCATGCCAGTCAGCTCTCAAATGAAGGGTCAGACAAAGTGTGTCCATGGGCAGGATGGGCTCACTAGCCTTCGGGCAACCATCCTAGGAGAAGGACAACTCCAACTTCAAACCCGGGCAGATGGAGCTCGTGTAGCCCTGTAAGGCCGTCCATCTAAGAGAAGGATACTCTAATTAAACCTACGACCTGAGGACTTTGCTGTCACCGTCCGAGCTCGCTAGGCCCTGGCAGATAAACCTCAGGTGTAAAGGGTGAGGCCAGTTCTGCGCATGCTGTGCCTCACCTAAAATAAATCCACTGCGCAGGCCCGAAGGGTTTACCCACACTTGCAAAGCCCTGTAGCGACAGGCGAGGGATGAAATGGCAGGTGATAAGGTGCACTGGAAGTCGCAGACCCAACCCTGCATGCAGGCGGTTCAGGACATTGGTCGCTCAAGTCTGACCCAGGAGAAGACAGTCTTGTTCAGCAGCATCCTGAATGACCAAGCAGCCTTTTTCAAGGACAGCACTGCTTGCTCCATATGGAGAGAGGCCTAGAAAAGGTGGCCTAACCAAAGCTCATCTCCCCCTCCACCTGGTTGGCTAGCCGCGGCCAACGGGCATCTTCTATTGCGGTCAATTAAAAACAAAGAGACAAAGGCATACACCTGCCTCCAAAGGTGTGTCCAGATTGACACTCGCATGTTGGAACATCAGAACCATGCTTGATACAGTGAACAGTGGGCGTCCTGAGCGCCGTTCTGCGCTAATTGCCCATGAATTGTCACGACTTAACATCGATATCGCTGCACTCAGTGAAGTTCACCTTCATGAGGAAGGTAGCCTCAAAGAACATGGTGCTGGCTATACACTCTACTGGTCAGGCAAACCCAAAACTGAAAGTCATCTTTCTGGAGTCGGCTTCATGATTAAAAACTCCATAGCCTCCAAACTTGAAAATCTGCCGATAGGTCATTCCAACCGTATTATCTCCTTACGTCTTCCACTGCACAATAAGCAACACGTTGTTCTTTTCAGCATATATGCTCCAACTCTGCAAGCTGACCCTGCAGAAAAAGAAAAATTCTACTCCGACCTGCGTCACCTCACTCAGAAAGTTCCTATAGAAGATAAGATCATAATCCTTGGTGACTTCAACGCCCGAGTAGGAAAGAACTTTGAAGCCTGGAAAGGAGTACTAGGCAAGCACGGTGCTGGCAGCTGCAATGATAACGGTCGTCTCTTACTAGAGTTCTGTGCAGAGCAACAGCTTACCATCACCAACACTATCTTCCAGCAGAAAGACAGCTGGAAGACAACCTGGATGCATCCACGATCTAAACATTGGCACCTTATTGATTATGTTTTAGTGCGCCAGAGAAATATTCGTGATGTCTGCCAGACCAGAGTGATGCCTAGTGCAGAATGCCAAACAGACCACCGCCTTGTGCGTTGCAAACTTAATTTCCACTTCAAGCCCAAACCTAAGAGGGGCGGCATTCCAAGGAGGAGGCTCAATGTTAATAATCTCCAAATAGCTGCAGTGAGGGACAGCTTTCAGGCTAACCTTCAAACTAGGCTTGAAGACCAACTTATAGATTCTTCTCCTGAAGCGCTTTGGCAACATATCAAAAACAGCATCCTGCAGTCCTCCGTAGAATCCATTGGGTTCTCCTCAAAGAAAAACAAAGACTGGTTTGACGATAGCAACCAGGAGGTCCAGGAATTGCTGACAAAAAAGAGATCTGCTCATCAAGCACACCTCGCTCAGCCACTGTGCCATGTAAGAAAAGCAGCCTTTCGTCTTGCATGTAGCAAACTCCAACAGAAACTTAGAGACATCCAGAACAAGTGGTGGCTCAACCTAGCAGAAAAGACTCAACTATGTGCAGATTTGGGTGACCACAGAGGGTTCCATGAGGCTCTGAAGGCAGTGTATGGACCCACATTCCAGGTTCAAAGCCCCTTACTTGGTGCAGATGGCCAAACGCTTCTTACAGATAAAATCTCCATCCTGAATCATTGGTCTGAACATTTTCAAACCCTCTTTAGTGCTATTCGTGTAGTCCAAGGTGAAGGAATCCAGCACATTCTGCAACATCCGGTGAAAAACTAATTGGATCTAGCCCCTACCATGGGAGAGACTCTTAAGGCCATACAGCAGGTGAAAACTGGCAAGGCAGCTGGGGTTGATGGAGTCCCACCTGAAATATGGAAGCATGGAGGCCAAGCACTTCACGCTAAATTTCATGAGCTAGTTGTGTGCTGTTGGGAACAAGGCAAAATACCGTCAGACTTTCGTGACGCAATCATCGTCACTCTGTATAAGAAAAAAGGTGTCAAGTCAGACTGCTCAAACTACCGTGGTATAACTCTGCTCTCCATTGCTGGTAAAATTCTTGCAAGAATACTATTGAACAGACTAGTACCTGCCATCGCAGAAGAACTTCTACCTGAAAGCCAGTGTGGTTTCAAGGCTAATAGAAGTACCACAGACATGGTATTTGTTCTCAGACAATTGCAAGAAAAGTGTAGAGAACAGAATAAGGGGTTATACGTAACTTTCGTTGACCTCACCAAAGCTTTTGACACTGTGAGCAGGAAAGGCCTGTGGCTGATCTTAGAACGATTAGGTTGTCCCCCCAAGTTCCTGAAAATGATTATTCTGTTACATGAGGATCAGCAAGGCCAAGTCAGGTATGGTGATGCACTCTCTGAGCCTTTCCCAATAACCAATGGTGTGAAACAAGGTTGCGTTCTCGCACCGACCTTATTCACAATCTTCTTCAGCATGATGCTCCAAAGGGCTACAGCAGACCTCGACGAACAAGACGGCATTTATATTCGATACCGTACCGATGGTAGCCTATTCAATCTAAGGCGACTGAAGGCCCACACTAAGACCCTAAACCACATTGCTGAAACTGCAGCTGCGCTGGGCAGGGCACGTCTCTAGGATGAAGAATCACCGCCTCCCCAAGATCGTGTTTTACGGTGAACTTGCCACTGGTAGCCGCAAGAGAGGTGCCCCAAAGGAGAGATACAAGGACTCCCTGAAACAATACCTCAGCCTTGGCCATATTGACTACCATCAGTGGTCCACCTTGGCCTCCAATCGGGAGACTTGGAGGCACACCATACATAATGCCGCTGACTCCTTTGAGAGTTCACGAAGAACTAGTCTCGAGGAGAAAAGACAACACAGGAAGAATCGTGTCCCACCTGTTCCACCCAAGGAGACCTTCTGCTGTGCTTTTTGTAGCCGGATTTGCCTATCCCACATTGGCCTTCTTAGTCATCAGCGCGCTTGTAGTAAGCGTGGGTAAATGCCCTTCCCAAATCTTCGTTCGCGAAGTCAAGCCATGATGATGATGATGAAATAACAAATTCACTGTTGTATTTCAAGAAAACACAACCAGTTATGTTTATAAAGACATGTCAACTGCAGATAATTTTTTTCTTTTACCAGTTGTATTTTGTACCTTCCACGTATGCCTTTGTTTTCAGTCTAGTTTGAAAAACTGAAAGAGTTTTTACGGCATACAAATCCCTCATTTGAACACTCCAGATACCTTCAGAGCCACTTTCACTCTGTCTTCTTGGATAGATGAACTAAAAAAAAGTTTCTTGAAATAGCTTGTCCAATCTGTGTCTTATTAGCACCTTGAATATAACACTTGAGATCTTTGCTTCCATTTATGCCAGTTGCTTTTTGCACAGGTGTGAGAAAGTACTTGGAAATGTCACACTTTCACACCAAATGCATTCATGTCCTTCTGTTTTTAAGGTGTTTTCAGGAGAACTTGTCAGCAATCCATTCTGTGGAAAGGTGAGGGAGGAGGACTGCTTATGTGAAGTCAGCACTTTTTCTAAAGTAGTTATGACATATAAAACGAATTTGGGTGGTATCCCAAGACAGAGTGTGAGTTCAATTGCTTATATTCATGTTACTCTAGTAAAATGTTTTTAGAAAAATTATAACATATTGTGCTCTTACACTTGCAAAATATTCCACATTTTTTTCATTTACAATGGAAGAGATTAACATTTTCAATTTTGCTATATACTTACATACATGTACTTATAAGTCAATCCTTGGCATGTATTCCAATAAGCATTTTGAGCTATAATTTCCCATCAGAGGCATTATATTTAGAAACTGTAGAAACAAAGGATAGTCAGCATCTCAAGAGTAGAAGAGCTGTAGAAAAAAGATTTACATAATGACATATTGCACACAGAAGAAAAGTCAACCTTTTCACACCATTAAAATAAATTATACTGAGACAGGAAAAAGAATAGCAGCTGCTAGCATGGAGAAATATTCCAGCTACTCGACACGGCCAATCTAGGTTGAAGCATGGTGTCATGCCACAGGCCAAATTAAAATGGACCAAATGAAATTAATCCAGAGGAAGTAGTAAGGGTGATGAGATACCAATAAGCTGATGCACAGTGAATGACTAAAAGCGTTAAGACTTTTCCGTTGAAAGAAGACAGAGAGGAGATGAATCTAGCCTTTGTAAACACCTGCTAATAGCAAATCAAAGATCAAACCTCAGCAAGTACTGAGGAACAGATTTTAAAGGAGATACGTAAAGCCTTCTGAAGGTATTGTTGGGGCAACACTGAAAGGGAGCTGCCGAACAGCTTTTATCACTGGAAACATCAGAAGACATAACAAAAGCTGAGACTGCCATTGGCAAAGAACCAGCTTTGTTCTCTGATTCTCTGAGATTTCATAATAATGTTGGGTAGAAGGCCAAGAGGAATATTGTACTTCCTTGTTTGACATCCATTAAATTAGCATATGATTAATATTACACTGCCTTTCTGTGCTAATTACTGTAGCTCACATCATGCATGGTAAGATAACATTCTATAACTTCGTAAGACAGAAGATATCAACTCATTCCTTTACCATATACTAATACTTTATTATCACAGCCTTTCTCCCATGCTGTTTTTTTCTCTAATCAGAAATGGAAAAAATAAGAAAAGTACATAGAGATGATACTGAAATTACAACCTTTGATATGAAAATAAGATGCGCTTATATAAAAAAATAAAAAAAATACTTTCTGCAGTTGTTCTTATATGCTGGATAATTTTGGCATGAGAGTGATGATGAAATCACAGATAAGTGCTATTCTACCTCTCTAGTTCCTTAATGACCATTGATTAAGACTGAACTTACAGTTGTTTAAGCAATTAGTGGATGGAATTCCCTGGGAAACTGCACCCTGGAACAAAAGAGGTGAACTAACCTGACAGTTCTTTAAAGACATTTTTCTTAGACCACGAAAGATCTGAATTCCCACATGTACAAAATTGGGCAGAACAGGCAGGAGACCAGCGTGGCTCAATAAGGACCTCCTGGTCAAATGGAAGGGTAAGAAGGTAATGCACGGGTAATAGAATCAGGGATGTGTATCCTTTGACAGGGACACCACTTGGATGTGTAGGGGTGGGATGAGGAAAGCAAGGCAGAGTAGGAGCTGAGTGTGGCAAGGATACAAAAAGTAAGAAGACATTTTGTAAATCTATTTGTCAGAAAAGGAAGATTAAAGAAAAGGTCCCCTCCCTTGGTAAATAAAACAGAAGAGCTGATGACAAACAATGTAGAGAAGGCAAAGGTACTCAACAACTTTTTAATTTATTTTTTTTCCTAATTTTTCAATGGCAATCTATGTTCCCATGTCTCTCAAGTTCCTGAAATTCAAGCCAGGGATAGAGAGAATGAGGTCTGTTCCAAACCAGAAGATCACATTTGTGACCATCTGAGAAATCTGAACATATGCAAGACTTTGGGAGCTGATGAGGTGTATCCCAGAGTCCTGATGTAGTTGCCAGCAGCTCTCCTTGATATTTGAAAAGTCCTAGCAGTTGGGTGAAGTCCGTGGTGACTGAGAAAAGGGAAACAGTATACCCATTTTTAGAAAGGATTAAAAGAAGGAACTTGAGAACTACTAACCTGTGAGCCTCATCTGTGTGTAGGGGAACATCAGGGTATGTATGCTTTTGAAACTATGTTAAGGCACATGGAGGACAGAGGTGATTTGAGACAGTCATGATTTTCCCTAAGGGAAAAGCAAGTAGTGTTCTGCAATGGAGCAACTGATTTTATCTACTGAAACTTCTGGACTGTTAAATGGATAAAGAATAAACTGGACGGCCACGTATAGAGTTATAGTCAATAGTTCAATGGCCAAATGGAAACCAGTAATGAATATTTTGCTTTAAGGATTGATACTGGGATTGGCATTGTTGGATCATCATCAGTGACATAAGTAATGGGATTCAGGTCATGCTCAGCAAGTTTCTTTCTCACAAAGGAAGCTGGAGCAAAATATGCTTGCTTTCAATGCAAAATACCTCCTTCAAACTACAAAGGGTCACTGCATGTAGTAGTTTTTACTGACCTCTACACTGACATTCTCTGATATAAGAAGAATTCTTGGTTATTTTCTAAAGTACCTTCCCAGTAGCTTTGGATTGTTTTGTTGCTCTGCTTCGTGGGTCTTTTACTTTTGTTAGGTTTGTTTTGTTTTGTTTTTCTGAGCCTTTGTCCTGCTCCATTTATTATTTCAAGGAAAGACTACAAACCTTGAAATTATTTCCTTTCCCTATCTGTGTCTTCATGTAACACTATTAAAATCTAATAATACTTTGAACAGGCTATGTGATTATCTGTAATTAATCATATTTTTTAACAGATTTCATAGCTCTGAGAGCTCTGTAATTATGTGTTTCACAAAAAGAGTGATACTTATTGGTTATAGACGTTGGCTAGTGTGAGGCATTTCTCAGATATTTCTTCATTTTATAGCTGATGTAGCTGATTTGCAGGTAAATATTCTTATTCTTCCCCTTTTCCACTTTTAAAATATCTAAAAGACAGACTTGATTAGGATCATCACTATGGGAATACTTCCATGGTTATGTGAGTGAAAATAAATAAATACATACATACATAAATAAGTATTTCCATTCTGAAAAAGGATTTAGAAACTTTCAACTTTCTTTTCTAATGTCTACTTTTTCTCCTGTGGATAACTCTTCCAAAAAATGTAGAAAATACTAAGATTTCTTCCTTCATGGTTGTCAGGGTGCCAATTAAAATGCAAAAATAAGCAATCAGCTATTATGGATGGAAAATGGACAAGAGTAATCATATTTTAACACATTATGTTTGTCCACAAATTGTACAGTGTTTTTTTTCACCATCAAGAGTAAGTAAAATTAATCTCAAATGGAAAACAGATGCCCCTGTAATTGTCCTGTGTAGGAGGATCCCATGTTGGAGCAGGGGAGGAATGTGAGGAGTCATCCCCTGAAGAGGGAGGATTAGAGAAGAAAACATGATGAATTGACCACAACCCCTTTCTCCATCTCCCTGTGCCCTTGAGGGGAGGAGGGAGAGAATTCAGGACTGACACTGAACCCAGGAAGAAGGGATTGGTGGGAGAAAAGTGTTTAGAAGATTTGCTTTTATTTCTCATTACCCCACTCTGATTTGACTGGTAGCAAATTAAATTAACTTCCTCAAGTGGAGTCTGTTTTACCATGATGGTAACTGGTGAGTGATTTCTCCCTGTCCTTATCTCAACCCTCAAACTTTCTCATTTTCTCTCCCCTGTTAAACTGAAGAGCAGAGTGATAAGCATGGCTTTGTTGGGCACCTGACATCTAGCCAGGGTCAACCTATCACACACGTTTAAATTATTACACTTATCTTTCTTTATCAGCCACGTACCGAAGTTTCCCTATTCATTACAAATGAATGAAGTGAAATTGGATAAAGTAAAATTCATGACTGTACTAAAATTGATTACATTCATGTGGATAAAATAAATATTACATTAAGAGACTTATGTGATCAATTAATAATTTATTTAATTGATTAATGCTTTTTCAAATTCAGGCAAAAGCCTACAGTTTTTCTATCATCCAGTCCTCTCCTCCTGTAAATAATCATCAGACTAAGTCCTTAATCTACTGTGTAATATTATTATTATTATAAAAAAAATAATCACAGAGTTTTGTTGTGGTTTATAAAGAATAACAGTTAGTTGTTTGGTACAGTTAAAACTAGAGCTTGAATAGACTAAACAAAACTTTCTACCACACCACAGGGTTGAAGTATTTTCTGAAGTTGGGGTCTTTCAATTCCAGGTTCATGGTAGACCAGCAAGATCAGAATAAACTTACCAGCTGAGGACATGATGTTGTGATTTGTTGAACAGCAAGAATAAAATTTGTTTTATTATTTACAAATCAGAAATCCTGAATTCAAGACATTTTGGCCTGAGAAATTATTTTGACATCCCTCCTAAATATAGACTTGTCTTTATAAAATTAAAGTTTCAGGTCCTTGAGTAAAACAGGAGGTAGTTTTCCAGACAAGTGGTAATTGCTTTCCTCTTTCCAAAGAAGTATGATAAACTCTAAATTTTCAAAAGAACATTTTTTCTCAGCTAATATAATATAGTGATAAAATGAACAAAATTTATAATAAAGTATTGATAAAAAAATGAAGGACTTTTTTTGTTTGTTTTAGCTTGCTCTTCTTAAATTTCTGTTATTTCTGTAAATGTTTACATATAATAACTGCTTAAATATTTATAAAATATGTTGCTATTGCTCTCTACCTCATAGGTTCATCCAAATATTTAATTAATTGACTTTAGTAAAGTGTTATTAATTCAACTGTATCAACAACAGACTCACTCAGTTTTAGTAGTGCTTGTGATACAAGCATTACTTAAACTACATGCTCAGTATAGAAGGGAAATTACTTTCCTTAAATACACATGTTCATAAAGTAACAAGTGAAATTGATCTTCTATAGTGCAAGAACTGATTATCAATTTTTATTATAAACATTCTCCTGAGTGGTGTTGTACAATATTATAGACTGCAAATCCTTTTCCAGTTCAGGTGTAGTGTGTAAGGTGAAGGTGATAAGTTAGTTTTCAGCTGATGTATGAACTTTGTTCCATTCAAATTGTAGGACCTGTGTTCATTTAAAGGACTATTCACTAGCTTTTTTTTCAGGTGACTGCCACTGTTGTCTCAGTGTAATTTTCAACATGCAGTTTCCATTATTTCTTGCTATATGGTATGGTATCAAACATTCTTCATGAAATGATAATTGAATGATAATCATTTTTGGTTTTAAGTTAAAAACCTAAGCTATACAGAGAAGTCAGTTGTCCCTAGGGATCCTGATAAAATATTTTGTTGTAGACAAGCTTAGGTCTTAATTTGTCTTTTTTTCCCAATGACTCAAAATACTTTTATTTTTTCCTTCAGAAACTATAAAATAGGTGTTTACAGGAAAAATACCTTAAAATGTCCCACATATATCTATTTGTCTGTTACTGTTAAGTACAGGAAATATGTTTGTTGGGAAGAGATGGTATGTACTGTCTCTCACATGTCTTAACAACCTTTCCCTATAAAAGCGCTGCTCTAATAATGACATTTAACTACTATTTAACGTAGTTTTGGCATTCAGTTGTTTTAATCAAGCAACATAGTTCCTTAATAAGCAACACCTTTTCTCCTTTACCTCATTTGTTAATTTTCAGAAGCTATATCTGCAAACTGTGTGATTTTTTGAACCCAGCAAGGGATACAACTGCAATAACATTATTTCATTAGTAAAAGGACCACTACTTTGAAACTGTGGGGTTTTACCCCTTTATTTGACTTTATTTCAGAGCCTTCGTTAGCTGAAAACGAAACAAAAAAAGGATAATATTATTTTGAATTGCATGTATATTACCATCCCTATTCCCATTGCAGGCATAACAGCCACAGATAAGTGTTTGATACATCAAACAATCCTAAATTACAAATTTTTAAATGGCAGCCTCAAGACAATGCCATTGCTAATGAAGCAGACTTTGAGTTAGAAGTTTTCAAAGGCTAGAAATAAACAGGATCTCTTTGAACTAAAACTCTGTTTTACTGAGGAAGACATTATGGCAAACATCTGTCTACATATTTTGTAGGCATTCATTTTATGAATCCTCATTTCATAAAATGGATATTTTATTATCATGTCCATAGGAATTTGTTTGTTTCATTTAGTAAAATTAAGTTCTGGTAGATTTTGTTGTAAAGCCATTTGTAGTAGTTTTTGTATAGATTGGAGGCTAATCTTGATTTACAACCTGTGCTATGAGTCAGTGAAACACTTCTGTTTACATGCAGAGGCCAAGAGATGAATGAAAAATGCTGGGGATATGGCATAAAGGGCAATGGTCTAGATGCAGACAGGGAGTGATAAAAAATAGTTCATAATGAATGTGTCAATTCTGTGGCAATGAAGGCAGATTCTTCTGTAGCTTCACCATTAGAAGGATGACAAGAAATACGTCTCACTCCATCAGCATTAACATACCTCATGAAAATCTAACACGAAAAGAATTTTTTATGCTGTATTTTTTCAGAATATTAATATCCACTAAGTACACTTCAATCAAACAAATGCTTCTACAGGCCCTAAAATTTAAAAAACTCCAAAAAAACCAAAAGCCAAACCAAAAACCAAAAAAACCCCAATAACAACAGAATAAAGTTAAAAATAGACATTTCATGTTAAAAATATTAAAATCAAATTAAATTGCCATCAATAATATTGATATTATTCTCTATTTTTGAATCATATCTCATCTTTAATCATGCTGATTTCATAGCACAAAGACTTGCCATGGATAATGAATTCTTTTAACTTCTAAAATTTAGCAATCTTTTTATTTTTTTTTTCTGTTTGAACTGATCTCAAAGAGATCCCCAAATATTTTAATAGGCTGACATTAGGCTAAAGAGTATTGTACTAAACCCATCCTGTGATTTAATGGCCTCAGGAAGAGACCATTTCTCTTGATTTTATTTGTGAAAAGGAGCAAATACACTTCTTGCTCAGGATTCATATCTGTTGTACAAGGAAGAGAAATCATTGCCTTCTACCTTTCTTTCAAATTGTTGCTAACCTGCAGTTAGGAAATGTGATGTCTAATTCTGAATTTGCATTTAAGGCCTGATCCATTAACTGCAAATTTTTTTCCACTGACTTTCACCTACTCTGAGTCACTTCCCCCTGACAAATGTAAAACTCTCACAGCTAATCCACTTTATAATTTTGTTTGTTTGTTTGTTTACATGACAAAGTTGTATATGCATATTGCAAGAAATAATTTGATACTTAAGAGAAAGGATTGTAAATAATAAGACACAATATTAATACTCTGGTTATTATTCTATGTTTTTATTTTTTTTTTTGTATGTGTGTGTATATATATATATATAAAACACAATAATAAAAAACAATCAATCACCCCCACAATCACCTTGTCCTAAAAATAATTTCTTTCTGAAGCAGCGATAAATCTAGGGTAAATGATTTAGTTTCTTCACAGAAAGAAATATTTACCTAGGTGATTGAGAGGTATATTTCTTTGCCTCTCAGAGACACATGTAAAATTCTATATAGCTCCTTCCCATTGTAGAAAACGGCATGACAAATTTTTACATACATAAAAATATTCTACAGAAGACTACAAAAACTGGAAAACATTCAATGTGTCATTTGTTTAGACCGAATCAGGTGGAATAGGAAGCAGAAACTCTTATATTCCATTTTTGTCTGTCGCAGTTTAAAGTGCTTCGTAAAATAACATTTATGATTTCTACCAGTAATGAAGTACATTCTGCAGGATGACGTATTCAACAGAAATGAAAATCAGTTTCCAATTAAAACTAAGTGCCATCACAGACCTCTCCAGAGATGCTCTCTTTGTCTTATTGATGCACTGCAGAAGTTCTGCTCAGGCAGGGAAGAGTGGAAAATGCAGATAACTTCCCACACTGTTGTTATCCTTATTTTTGCCTATTCTTAAGGGCTAACACTGCCTTATTATTTCCTGCATTTCCCATGGAGAAATAGAAAATGTTTTAAGTGTTTCCTTTAAGAAAGAAGAGAAAAAGAAAACAAAACAAAATTTATCATAAGCAAAGAGGTTTTGTCCCTGGAGAGCTTTTACATGTTAAAAGTGACTGTTATTGATCTTGAATCAGAAAAGTGTAGCACTGTATTTCAGACTTCATGGTTCATATTATCTCAAAATCATGACACAGTGCACAAAATCAATCTGAAATGTCGTTGCAGAACTTCCGGGATTAGAATATTTACATTTACGAAATTGGTACTAGGAGTCTACTTTGTACTGGACATGAACTCATTTTACAATATCTCCCAAAACAATTTTATTTCAAAAAGACTGCAGGTGCTTCAGCTTTACTCTGTTCCTGAAAGAAAGCTACTCAAAATACTGTATTTCCTAAGGGGCCTCATAAAATATCCAATGTGATCATAAATTGGCTTGAAAGTTCTCTTCTTCATTTGGGGTCCCTGGTGGTACATGGTATACGCTAAACTCCTTGTGCTTCAAAACCAGAAACTTTCATCTATATCTATCACACTGGCAAACTAGATTAAATCTGTGGTGTTTGTTCAGTTATTAAAACTGAGAGGTTGGTCGAGAAGCTTTATGGGACAAAATAGGTTTAGCTATCCATACCTCCATACAATATCATTGAAATACTCCAGTTATTCCAGATGTTCATTAATTTGGTCTAGCTGACTTTGGCCTGTTCTTTCCAAACTCAAACATTATATGGTAACTTTAAAGACATTTTTGATACACGCAGATTAAGCAAAATGCTTTCTTTCTTTTTTTTTTTTTTTTGAAGATGTTCTACCTGCTTTGTACGTTTTGTATTGTGCACTAATTTTTGACTTTTTCATCTAAATACCATTCTGTGGTTATCTGTCAGCAGCTGCTACTAACTGAGCCTTTTCTCCAAAGGCAGTCTTGTCTTCTTTTATAAAAAATAAATTAAAGGTTGTCCCAGACTCTCTGTATAGCTCTTTGCTTAGATCCAAGAAATGCCATAGTTATAGCATCCTATGATAATTTGGATTGGAAGAGATATTCAAAGCTCATCTAGTTAAACCCCCTTGCAATAAGCAGGGACATCTTCAACTAGATAGGTTATGATATGGCTAGGTTTAGCATTTGCACTGACATGGCTGCATATTCTTGACCATAGTCTATGTACACTATTAAATACACTTGTGTCAGTTACGCTCAGCCAGTGCCACATGGAGAGCCTAGCTATGGTTTGGAAAAACAGCATGCAGAAAGAGCCAAACCACTGCTTGAGGTCAGAGATCACCAAAGCAAAACTGGAAACTCTGCACCAAAGAAATGTGAGTATACTAATTCTGCTGTTTCTAATGGCACTCCACCATTTCTGCACATGCATCTATCTAGATGGAGATGCTGAAAAAATGGCTAATCCTTATAAATTAACTACTTGCCATATGTGCAATGCAACCAAGTGAAACTGAGCAGTGACATGAGATGGATTAATACTTCCTACTGTTGTCAATTATGGAAATGGCCGACTGTTTTTATTATATTCAGGGAAAATAAAACTTTATATTTCAGATATTAATCATAGAATCATAGAATGATAGAACGGTTTTGGTTGGAAGCTCAACCAGTTCCAGTCCCGGAGGGGGGACCTTCCACTAACCAGGTTGCTCCAAGCCCCATCCAACCTGGCCTTGAACACTGCCAGGGATGGGGCAACCACAGCTTCTCTGGGCAACCTGTGCCAGGGCCTCACTACCCTCACAAGGAAGAATTTCTGACTAAGAGCTCATCTCAGTCTCCCCTTTGTCAGGTTAAAGCCATTCCCCTTGTCCTGTCCCTACAGGCCCTTGTCGAAAGCCCCTCACCAGATTTCTTGTAGCCCCTTTAGGCACTGGCAGCTGCTCTAAGGTCTCTCAGAGCCTTCTCTTGATCAGGCTGAACAAGCCCAGCTCTCTCAGCCTGTCTCCAGAGCAGAGCTGATCCAGCCCTAACAGCATCTACATGGCCTCCTCTGGACTCACTCCAACAACTCCACGTCCCTCTTGTGTTGTTGCCCCAGAGCTGGACGCAGGAGTGCTGGGGAGTCTCCCCAGAGCACAGCAGAGGGGGAAGAATCCCCTCATTTGACCTGCTACTCATGCCTGGTGATGCGGAACAGCACAAGGGGGTGTTCTGGGATCAAGCACACACACTGAAGCTGGGTCATGGGGAGCTTCTTGTCACGCAGCACCCCCAGGGCTGCTCTGAACTCTTATCAACCCAGCCTGTAGCTGTGCCTGGGATTGCCCCAACCTAGGTGTAGGACCTTGAACTTGGCCTTGATGAACTTCATGAGGCTTGCATGGTCCGAGCTCTCAAATGTGTCAAGGCCTCTCTGGATCTCTTCCCTTCCCCCCAAGATGTGTCCAGTTTAGAGAAAAGCATGACATGCAGGACAGTGTCAGATGCCTTGTACATGTCCAAGTTGCACATGTCCAGGTAGGTAAATAATAAAAATAAATAAAAAAAGAATACAGTGAATATAACTACTTAGGTTGCTTGAATGTTAAGAGTAAAAGGAGCAGTGAACACAGCACTCTCAGAGGAAAATTCATCTTTTCCTGAAGTAAGACAATTCAGATATTTTCATTTAGCATGACTTCAGTCAAGAGGGCTGGCACGAAATACCATTTTACCTAATACTGGTTATGCAATGGCAAAGAAAAACACAGCTCACCTCTTTCTTTTATTCTAACTTTCTTTGATCATGCTTCCTACTTTCAATTTCACCTGTTCTGTGAAACTTCAGAATCCATTTATTAACTCAAAAGCTTTCTACAAAAACATATAGTTAAGACCACATCCAGATGAAAAGTATTCTTAGGCTGGAAATTACATGTGCATGATCAATGACTACCATTGGATTATCAGCTGAGGAAAATTTATAAGATGATTGTTTTGAACCAGTATTTTTGATATTATTTTATTTTTACAGTGAAACAGAAATTAATGAAAAAGTATTGAAAAAAATTATTATCTGAGAATGTTTCAATCACTCTTTAAAATACATTCCACTGTGTCCAAATTTTTAACTAAGGACAATAAAATACATTGCAACTAGTTCCCTTGAATTGTGAGAAAACTTCACTCAGCTCCACACAGAATCTTCTCAAGACCTACTGTCTACAAATGTTTGGTTTCTTCTTGCATATATAAGATATTTCACCACAGACCTGTAAATATTTTAGTCTGTGTCACAGAATCATAGAACAGTTAGGGTTGGAAAAGACCTTAAGATCATCAAGTCCCAACCCCCCTGCCATAGGCACAGACACCTCGCACTAAAACATGTCATCAAAGGCTCTGTCCAACCTGGCCTTGAACACTGCCAGGGATGGAGCTTTCACAGCTTCCTTGGGCAACCCATTCCAGTCCCTCCCCAGAATCCTTATAGGCCCCCTGCAGATACTGGAAGGCTGCTATGAGGTCTCCACGCAGCCTTCTTGTCTCCAGGCTGAACAGACCCGACCTTCTCAGCCTGCCTTCATATGCGAAGGTGTCCAGCACCCTTATCATCCTTGTCGTCCTCTTTTGGAGTTATTCCAACAGTTTCATGTCCTCTTTTATGTTGAGGGCACCAGAACTCTACACAATACTCCAAGTGAGGTCTCACGAAAGCAGAACAGAAGGGCAGGATCACCTCCTTCTACCTGCTGGTCATGATCCTTTTGATGCAGCCCAAGATACAGCTGGCTTTCTGGATTCCAAGAGCACACTGAAGCAGGATCATGTTCAGTTTCTCATCAACCAACACCCTCAAATACTTCTCTGCAAGGCTGCACTAAAGGGCTGCTCTGAATCCCTTATGCACCCAGCCTGTAGCTGTGCCTGGGATTGCCCTGGCCCAGGTGTAGGACCTTTCATTTGGGTTGGTTAAACTTCATAAGGTTCCCATCAGCCCACCTCACAAACGTGTCAAGGTCCCTCTGGATCCCATCCCTTCCCTCCAGGCTATCCACTAAATCACACAGCTTGGTGTAATCAGCAAATTTGCTGAAGGTGCACTCAATCCCACTGTCCATGTCATCAACAAAGATGTTCAACAAGAGAGGTCCCAACACACATCCCTGAGGAGCACCACTTGTTACAGTTTTTCAACTGGAGATTGAGCCACTCACCACAACTCTTTGCATGTGGCCATCCAGCCAGTTCTTTATCCACTGAGTGGTCCATCTATCAAATTGAATGTATCCTTAATTTAGAGACAAGGATATCGTGCGGGACAGTGTTGAGTGTTGAATGCTTTCCACATGTCTAGGTAGATGACGTCAACTGCTCTGCCCCCTCCATCATTTCTGTAGCTCCATCATAGAAGGCAACCAAATTGGTCAGGCAATTTGTCGGTGATCTTGAGAAAACAGATCGATTTGTCTTGAAAAACTGGAACAAACACAAGCACGGTGGCTGATAGCTAAATTCAAATTGGCTTACAGCTTATCACAAATGCATTGTCGAAACGTTAGCTGCCAAAGCACCTAAATTGTGTTCCAGGCTCAGCTGATGATTTTTATGGTGGGCTGGGCCAGCTGTCTTAATGAAACATCCTGACTCTGTATGGTGCAGCAGTCATCATTCTCAAAGGACTGAGTGTCGACTATATATATGTGTGTGTGTACATATATATATATGCATGCATATGTATATATATGTGTGTATATATATATATACATATGTATATATATGTATATGCAGACACATGAAGGCCACCAAAACCTGGCAATGTTGCATGAGTGAAACAGTGCCTCCAGATGGTGGTACAGCATGTTGCTGCCTGTGAAATACCCTGAATCAACACAGTTTTTCTTCAGGCTTCCTTGCCACAACAGACAAGTGCCAGTGGCTTATTTCCAGATGAGTATCTATATTCTGACTAATATTTTAAGAAACATTCAAAGAGGAATATTGTTTATACTATGCTAGACTATCCAGTCCAGCACTCCCTCCCAGAAGTGACTGCTACAGGTGCCATAATGAGGACATGGAATAGGTCAGGTATTGTACAATACAGGCATTAGGTGGGTTTTTCTTCTACAAGTGAGCCCAATCCATGTCTGTCAGAGTGGGAGTCGGGCCCGGAGTAACGATACAACCTCAATATGAGTATGATCGTTCTCGTTTATTGTTTGCATACACAGTGTTTATATAGGATTCTAAATAAGCCACACGCCTAAAGCAAAGCTATCACTGGTCCCCAACAACTGTTCATACGCCTGTCTATACATTGCTATTGGCTAAGCTAAGTTTTACACACATTTCTCTGCAACAGCATGGTGCATGCCCTGCGATAAGCGGTGCATTCCTTGTGGCCAGCAAGCTCCTGTTTCAACGTTCTGCTTACATTTCTTCGACTCCAGGCCTCCTCGGCTCAGCTGAGTCAGAGAGAGTTCAAGGCTGTCTCACTTGGCTCTAATCCTGGGTTGTGCAGGCCCTCATGAGAATAACCATTTCTCCACAATTCCCCTGTTTTTCTTTTGCACAACCCAGGATGCTTTCTGTCGCACAAGGAAAATTTTGCTAAGTGATCTACTAAGTAAGCTTTACAAACATTGTAATAAGCAAGGTATCAATAGTAAAACAAAAACAAAATCAATCAATCCACATATGCATGCCTTAATCAAACTACGTAGCCAACCACTTAATCCCCAGGTTGTGCTGTAGGCCATACAAACTTAGAATACGTATCTACCGTAACATGTACATAACGCAAATGCCCAAACTCAGAAACATGTGTGACATCCATTTGTCACAGCTCCAAAACCCTCAAACCCTGAGGGTTGACCCCAAGTCCAAGTCCTGGTCCATGATTGCTGCACTGAGGACAACTTCAAACAATTCCAGTGGCTTCAGTCCATGTTAGTCGATACTGTCGTCATAGGCCTCATGCATTTTGATGGAACTGAGCATGCGCCATCCATGCAGCATCAAATTGATTGATGATAGGACAAACATGGCTTACGAGTTTATCAGCTTTTGCGTTACCTCCAGCTAACCCATCTTGACTTTTGTGGGTCTGAATACGAATGATGTAATATTCTGCTGAACGCTGGCGGATAGCTTGTTAAGGTTGTTGAAAAAGAATCATAAGACGCTCATTCCACATTTCTCCAATAAACGCATCTTTGATTCATTGTACTACGCCCACCACATTATAACGAATAAGCGACCACATTCAGCGGGACATGTAACCAACACAATATTGCCCAGACAACTGCAGTTAACTCTAAAGTTTGTAATGAATCTCCTGACCTTGCAAAAGTTTGTGATGTTTCCATTGATTGCCCTGGCACCATGTGACCACTGCACCAGCCGATTTTTTCCCTGCATCTGTATACACAGTTAGCTCTCCCTGAATGGGTCTCATGGATAACTTTGGTCGTGTTATCCATGCATTGGACAATAGCAATGAGGCTTCTTTTCTGTTAGGTAAACCACCAAGACTTTCCCTTCATATTGCAGCAAGGCCATCTGTAGGCTAACGGAATGCCCCATTACCCACTCTAGGTCCTCCACAGCTATAGGAATGTGTATGCTAGCTGGCTCTTCTCCTGAAATGGCAAGTGTGCATGTTCTCCCTTTTCTAATGATTTGTCCAACCGCTTCCATGCGTGTTTGAATGCTCTTGCGAGCTTGCAATGGCAAAAATAACCATTCCAAGATAGCCAAGATGTCTCCCCCGTTTTTCTTTTGCCATTGCAAGATCACAGCAAACACTGACTGTGCATGAGAAATGACCGTTGCTCTTCAGAAACGACTACTGGTTTGTCAGCTTCTGCACCTTTTAGCAAAGGACGTAAAGGCATTAGCTGTTTGTTAGTAATTCCAATAAGAGGCCAGACTCATTGCAAATCCCCCATTAGGGTTTGAACATCGGTCAACGTCCTCAGCTCTAGGTGCAATTCTACTTTTCGGGGCCATACAACAGAATCAGATATAAGCCATCCCATGGCATGTGTCCTCACTGCTCCACGCCTGCTGGGTTGCAGCCAGCAGTGGAGCTAAAGGTTCTTCTTGGTGGCAAACACAGAGGCCAATCCACTCTTGCCCTTGACTGTGGTAGGAGGCATTTGGCCAGCCTCAATCCTTGCACCTTGTTGTCAATGCAGAGTTTCACCTGCTTCATCCAGTAACAAGTCGTTATTATGGCAAGGCACACACACAGATTTACATTAGCAGAGTAACTATTACAGGGTGCAGCAGGATGTTGAAGATGCTGATACCAGCAAGGGACTAGCCAAAGAAATTTCTTACCAGTGGAATTCTCTCACCCTCTTAATTTGTTCCATTACCTGCTTTATAACACTACCATTGTATTAGAATATTTCTATCTTTTGCCTTAACATTTTCTAGCAGCTACTACAAATTTGCATACTCTGACATTTCTTTTACAAGTGACAAATCCATACAATACAAGGTGTAGTTTCTTATTAGTAACTGGCTAGTAAATACAGGTGTTGTCATACACAAAATCAAAGCCTCTAACAATAGCTACTTTACAAACACACGTATTCAAGCTGTTACTTTTCAGTTGCCCCCAAATGATGTTTAGCAATCATTGGTTTTTCTCTTCCTCTATCTCATTCTGCTTGGGGTATTTGCGTTCAGCTCCTGCAGCTGAGGCATCAGGTTCCTCCATTCGTCTGTCCAGCTCATGGCAAGGCTTGACAAACTTTGCAGGCAGTTGCCATGGACCTGTAGGCAGGAGGACACAAATGTACCCTCTCCTCCAGGTTATCAGTTCTTGAGAAGTAGATAGGTTCTGTATCTCCCACCCTGATGCTGCTTAGGTGATGGCTCTTAAGGCTTGTGGTTGCACTACCCCTCTTGCTTTTTCAGTTAGCAGTTCTTGTTTCAAACAATCTATCTGTTCCTCCAAGTCTTGGATTCATCCCCAGGTTACTTTAAACATATTAAGCTTGGTTTTGTTTTATTTGGTTTTGTTTTTTCTCTCCTCGGCTCTGGTGTCCATCCTGGTCCTTCCACCGGTGGAGCACTGGGAGCCAAATCGGAGGGCAGCTGTTTTTGAACATGGGGAGTGAACTCTTATCAAAGAAGCCTTTTTTTTTTTTTTTTTTTTTTTTTTTGAAGTTGCTCACCCTGCTTTGCACGCTACAAACGCCTGCCTGCCTGCTTCAGCAGCAACCATAAATATCTGCCGGCAACTTCACTTTTGAAGTAACCCTTTCTTGTCTGAAATGTTAAACTACTATCTATTAGAAACTTTTACATGAACCCAACAACAAAAAATACACAGAACACCGTCTGCCCTCAACACACACACACACACACATATGGGATCCCACAAGCACAGTCCACACCAACTACAATATTTGAAGCACAAAATCCCCACAATCATTACTTCCACTACACAATCCCACGTACAGAACGTGGCACAAGGACCCTGTGGAGATTAACAAGAAAACCAGCTCTGAGACGCATCATTGCAGTGCGAGGTGGCAGGCTCAACCTTAGCAGGCGCCCCTGCAGAGGCTCTGCCTCCCCCACATTGCATGAGGCTTGGGCTTTTATACTGACCAAAATGCACACTCATTCCGACACAGGTGGCCAGCCTATGTTGGAAGAAGTAACCATCAGTATTTATAAAGGTCTCCAAAGGTCAATAGAAACCTGGACAAACTTATTTTTACCAGCTTCTAGTACATGAGTATCATAGAGAGAATGTATTAAATGAGTTGTATATGGGGTCATAAGTCTTCAGCCTATCACAGTCTGCCCGATACTCCTGATAAGAGCATAAGAGAGACCTTCCCACTGCAGGTCTTAATGCCGAACTTTTACTTTAACGTAAAAAAGGTTGCTCCCTTCACTTTAAGAAGGACTGAAAACATCCATAAAACAGATGTCCTAAAATCAAATTTCAATTCATTCAATCACTTACAAAGGCGGGTGTCCTGGGCAGTAATTTGTCACATCTAAAACGTCTGCAAAACCAGTAACCCCACCGTGGAGGGGGGGGGGGGGGGGTTGGGGTTAGGGTTAGGGTTAGGGAGTCTCCCCAGAGCACAGCAGAGGGGGAGAACCTCTTTCCTTGATCTGCTACTCATGCTCTGGGGACGCAGCCCAGCACAAGGGGGTGTTCTGGGCTCAAGAGCTCACTGAAGCTGGATCATGTGGAGTTTCTTGTTACCCAACATCTCCAAGTCCTTCTCCACGGGGCTGCTTTGAACTCTTATCAACCCAGCCTGTAGCTGTGCCTGGGATTGCCCCAACCCAGGTGTAGGACCTTGAACTTGGCCTTGATGAACTTCATGAGGTTTGCATGGTCCCACCTCTCAAGTGGGTTAAGGTTCCTCTGGATCTCTTCCCTTCCCTCCCACATGTTGACCAAACCATGTAGGTTATATGAAACATGCTTTTAATTTTCTCCTCCTCTCAGTTATAGCTGGGCAACCCCAGGAAACAAAAGTTTTGTGTGCTCTGGTAAGCCAGCATAATTTAAGAACACATGTAGTGTATATGGTGATAAGGTAGGATCTCTACATTCTGTTTGGAAAGAACCCCAATAGGAAGCTATAGACAAGGCAATAAACATGACCAAACAAGAGTAAACTTAACCCGTTCACCTTATAGCATGTCTTTTGTAAAACTACACATTTTTCTCAAATATTCTGTCACCAACTTCAGAAATTATTTTCTGAATGCATATTTTTTTATAGTGCAGATGTATGTGAAAATATATTAAAACAAGTGTAAGGCTATGGCTGTAGATCAAGTCATTCTTCTATTTTAACAGATTGTATTTACTGTTGTGGATACATTTATTTCAAAATAGACGTGTTATATTCAAAGAGGAAAAGAACACTCACGTGTTTGTATACATGGACATAAAAGTAGCTTATGGGCATATATAAAAAATAAAGGATTAATGAAATACATCTTACCTTTAGCATTAAGCAAGATATGGCTTCTGGGGAATGCAGGAAATTCAGCCTATCTCGTAACAGCTTTCTATATGTTTTATGGAAATTATGATACAAAAAATGTATCCTTTGTCTTGGCATCAGATTACTCTTTATTGATTGCTTTTCATATTAATATTACCAGTATTGATATATACTGGTTTTGCTTAAGTTTTGCTTTAAAATTTAACATTTCTTTCTTTTTTAAAGGTTACTATTGAACTCTTTTTTTTATTATTTTGTTTTAAAAGTTCACTTCAGTAAAACCTTTTTCTTATTTTCATTTTTTCCCTGGAGGAAAGTTAAATATTTTTATTCTGTACTAAACTGTATTGTAAGAGGTGGTATCCGATAGATCAAATTAGGGTTGTGTAAAGCAATGTTGCTCTGCCCATATATTCAGTGAAATGCGTTTCAGGGACAGACAGTGACCAAGCCTTAAAGGATCTATTCTTACACATACAGCAATGCTCCTTGAGGCTTGTATGTGACTCTTACCTTCTAAAGTAAAGCTTCTAAAGCAAAACTTTATTGACTGTATTATATTGTCACCATCCACGCAGAACCAAATTGAATTTGGACTTATGTCCTGTATATGACATATTATATAATTGAGCTGCTTCACAGTGCCTTTAACCTGATGCTATGTTAGAATTACAGCCTCACCTTAAGGGGGGTTGTACATATCACTATTACTTTGAATGTTAATAGCTGCAACTGTTGTTTATTGCCTGGAAATCAAAACTTGTTGGACATGGCTCTATAAGTTCAGTAATGTTTCTTGACATACTGTAAGAAAATACCAAAGCCCTGTAGTATATATTATACAAACTGTATATTTCTGTGAGTTGTTCTGTCTGATGCACGACTTAGACAACTCTCTGTGGCTCCTTCAGCAGCACATCAGATCACAAAGCAGCTGTGCTAGGATACACTGTCTGAAGAACAAGAGATGTGAGACTAGCTTCTCCAAGCTGTGTTTGCCTTTTGGGTACCCCTTAGATAAGCAACTGTCACAGAAGAACCCCCCCTGCAATCTTATGTTCTGCTAAATGATAAAATGAATAAGAGATAAATGAATATAGCTGTGTAAATATGGATGATTGGAAAATCCCGCCTGAAGATTTTAAGAGAATCCATTAATCTTTTGTTGTTACTTTCATCTGTTGGCACAATAATCAAATACATTTGGCATAATATGACCAGGTCCATGTCTTTAAATTTTATTACTGCTTAAAAAATTTCAAGTATTTATTATACATATTCTTCCCTAAGTTATGCAAAATTAAAAAATAATAATAATTAAAGTATGCATTTCTGGCCCTGTGAATCTTCCCAGCAGTTACTTTGTTTATATTCTCTCTCATACTTGAAGAAATACAAAAGCCTGTATATAGGTTACCAAATGGGTAACAGTGAAGCGTCAAGAGAAAGTACATCTCTCCTGAGTAATTAACAAAGATATTTTTAGGGCAGACAGTGACTGGGGAAAATTATAGTTAAGGATAAAATACTGACATTCTTGAGGTACTTCATGTGCTCCTTATATTTCTACTGTCTAAAGCCCATCCAGGCAGCATCACGATAATGGTTACACAAACTGGATCCTCTCATCTAATGAGGGTGTATTTTGCATTGACCGTATATCAAATACTGCCATAATAACTTCATGATAGTAATGATAGTGTTTGAACACCTCTCCATATTCACCACATTAACAATGACAAGTTGACAGCTTTTGGCTTTGATCTATTTTCAGCTTATTAAAGAGTGCAGATTTTTAAGAGAGAGAGGAGAAAGAAAGAGAGAGCAAACAAGAAATAATGGACCATTTTTGTTTCGCAATGGAATATACCTATCAATCCCCATCATCTTTTGTGAAATTCTGTAAAATTATAAACATTGTTTCTTCTGGTCAAGGCGGATACTACTTAATAATAGTAAAGGAAATAAGCTTTGGTACAGAACCCTTAGAAAGCTAAGGCCTATCTGAGAAATTAACCTAAAATATGTGTCACAGATATTTATGTAAGAATAAGAAATCAGTGCCAGGATTCTTCTGTCAGGGCTATGTTTACCTACACTACAGCTCTACAAAGAATCAAGAGACAAAAAGAGGTGGAACAACATTACACAGTCAGGTCAATCAGCAATTCTAGTATTTTAAAACTTAACAAAAACATGAATCCTGAAGGTAGACTGTAATGCAACACAACAATGAGGGAGTTCCCATCAAGTTCAAGGTTCAGACTTTCTCAGCTGGAAAACCCAAAATGTATTTTTACTTCTATAATTTCTAATATCAACCTCAGATCTTCTTGTGGACTAACTGAAAACAATGGTAAAATCATCTCGGTTTATTTTTGATAAAATGAGGGCTATTCTACTTTTCCTGCTATAATTACAAACTAAAGTAATAAAAATTATTTTTATTTGTTTTGTTTGCTTGTTCTTTTTCTTCTTTGTTCGTGATTTTGGTTTTGGTTTTTGGTTGTTTGCTTTTCTGTTTTGGGTTTCAGGGTTAATTTTTCTTCCTTAGAGCAACTGAATGCATTAAAATAAGGAAAAAAGTCAAATTACTAATCTCAAATTATTTGAATATGCAGACGTCTGAAGTCCGCAAGGAAATATTTCCTCTCTAAAACTGAATTTGAACTGGGCCTAAACTGGAGATGTCCTAAACTTCTGAAAAATAAAGACGTTTATGCAATGCCTTTTGAGCATTCTAGGCATCTTTCTTTCTAAATTTATTCTTGGCAGCTTAGAAATTTACGTCACTCCAAATTGTCTTGGCAAGCAAGAGACTACAGAAGGACAACTTGCTGAAATCCTCTCTCTGCACCACAGGTTTCCTTCAGAATTCTGAGAGTGTGCACTTTGAAAAATCTGCTCATGTACACTTATTTCCACCATTAAAAGCCTCTGAACTGATATTTAGCTCTCATAAAGGTATTTTTCAAAGACCATAGTGTGAGTAGAACATAATAATATTTTTCATTGCATTACATAACCTCAGTTTCAAACCTTCTGGTTTCCCTAATTCCTGAGCCATGGAAATTACTAGGTGAAAATAATTTAGCCATGACCTAACTGCTGAAATTGAAAGCAATGTTTTTGCTACACTCTTTAGCTTGCTAAAATCAAGAACTTATATTTCATTTGTTACTTTACCCCTAGAAGCTTGATTTTCAGGCTAGATATCTGAAGCTGATCTCAGAAAAGCCAAACAGGAAGAATAACATTAGTGTTAATACTTTGAACATGCACTCAGAAGTAGTCAATGGCTTGAGGTTGGAAGGGATGTCAGGAAGAATTTTATTCATTCATTCATTCATTCATTCATTCATTCATTCCTATGAGTGGCAATTTAGAAGCATAGTGCTTACATTGTTCCTCCCATAATCACCTTTTTGAAGTGTTATTTGTGATTATCCTCTGCTCATCTTTTTGTGAAAAATAATATCCTTCATAATAGCAAAACCATATCTGATATTGGAGTACTCTTCATAACCATGCATGCATTGACATTACAATAAATTTTACAATACTCCATGCAATTGGAGATAAAAACTTGTGAAAACTTCTACTTCTCCCACTTGTATTTTGTGGAATAAATAGTAGGAAGTACAGGAATAGAACTGGAAACAATGCCCTTAAATGAGTCCAGAGCAGGACCAAACTAGGGGAGCAATAGGTTGGTTCCTGTCCAGTCCATCTATGGCTGCCTTACTATGACTGCTGAAGCTGGTGGGATCAATAAAGCCCTCTGGAGAAAAAGGATTTTTGAAGGAAAGCTACTTCCTACAAAGGGATAAGATTCTGGGCCTGGTTAGGAAGTGAAACATTTGCCTTCACCTTCTTAGCTAAGGGCTTTACTGCTTGTCTTCTAATGATCGGGAAATGTACTCAATATTACCACTGAAACCTCTAATAGAAGCCTTCCTTAATGCATGTGTATTCTACAAGGATTGAATATGAATGTTTTTCTCATCTTCAATAGACTGACTAGTAGTGGATCAGCTCAAAAGGCACAGCCTTCTCTAGCAGAACTGGGGTTGAAAGAGTTGGTTTAAATTTCTCCACCAGAGGAAACTACATGAATAGCGCATTCTAACCTTTCTTAGAGTCTTCTCAGAACTGAAACATTCCCAGATCTCCAGCCCCTTGCTGTGGCAGCATTCACATCAACTTTACGCAAGCATACTTTTGTTTTTAATTTAAAAAAAAAAAAAAAAAAAAAGTTGTGGATCCTCTAACAAAACTGAATTGAGATTTTGTGACATTACCTGAAACTACTATGGCAAAGGAGATCTGTTAGAGTAAAATTTGATTTAATTTCACATTGCAGGAGGCTAAGAAATGGAATTAAATATGGAAGAGCTGTATGAAGAAGCACTGCTGATAAAAGTACAAGCTTCATAAGCCTCCAGATTGTGTCTAGAAACGTTTAACCAACTGAAGTCAACCAACTTAAGACTGTATTGAGGAGTTTCTTTAGAAAGTAGAGAAGTTGAGGAATTGGAGTGTTGTCTAGCTTTATACAAATCTGGCTTTATATGAATGTCAGAGACAACATTTTAAAGTTGGTTTGGCACCAAATTGTTAGTCAATGTACTGCAACAGCAATAAAACAGGGAAGGAAAATTAAAAAAGAAAGATCTATCCACATACCCTGCCCTCAGCACTAATACTTGCGCCAGTTTCACTGTGGGGTTGTCACAGGAATGTTAGAGATAATCAAACAGAAAGTCCTCCAGATAACACGTTTGGAAATACACACTGTGAAAGTTTAGCTGCATGAAGCAAGATTAGGATATCTCAAGTTTTGTAGCATGCTCACGAAGGCCAAAAGGAACAAAGGTTTAGGACTATGTTCTTACATATGAGAAAATATAAACAGCCCTCTACCATTCTCCCAAGCAGGAGAAGCTTCTTACCAGCAGGAAATTTTTCGTTTTGCTCCTGAAAATGTCAGTACATGGGCTGTGTTAAGCATCACAGAATGGCCCCAGCAGCCTGCATCTCTAAGAACAGTCCTTTATAAGTAAAAATGAGAAGCACATATGGGAGAGAAAGTCTTTTACTCATGGCAACACTTTTAAACTAAATTCTGAGATATCTATAATTTTCAAATATCCATTTATTGGTGAACTTATGTGTAGGAAGCATAAAACGTATCTTATGCCCTTACAAACGTGGCAGAATTGTTAGAGTTTTATATGGTAAAGAATAGCCCTAAATGCATTTAAAAAAGTCATATTAGTCCCTAGTAAGAGAATTGCAGGTAGGAAGAGGAGGGATAAACCAAAACCGAAACCAAAGCCAAGTCATTTTAGCAAAAAGCATCACTTGTTTGTTTGCTTTTGGGCAAACTAATTGTGTCTATTAAATATCTACAGAGTTTGCATCTACAAAAGTGACTACTATTACTAACCATTATCTGCTGCTTTGAAACCCTAGAGTTGCCTTTAGAAAAACTCCCAAATATCTTATTATTTTCTTCTTGCTAACCTCTTAAGCAGAGTCTTTAAACACAGTTTCAGAGCAACGCAAACTCAAGCTTCTCCTGTAGCTCATGGAGGAAAGAAGGAGGTTGTTAACCCTTGAAGTTGGGAATTGGGGACAAAAAAAAAAAAAAAACAACAAAAAAGGAGGAAAAGGACAATTAAAAGCAAGGGACTTCCTCCTAAACCTGTTGCCCCCACACAGAACTGCTTTGCTGTCCTGAAGGGGGCTCATGAGGAAACGCACTTGTGCCAGAAACAGCCGGCTGATGCACTAGTAAAGAAAATTTCTACTGGTGCTGCCAGGAAAAAGCGGCGGGTCATAGTAGTAGGGGATTCTACTTTGAAAGGGACAGAAGCACTCGTCTGTCGGCCTGACCCGGTCTCAAGGGAGGTGTGCTGCCTACCAGGGGCACAGATCAGGGATGTGGCAGGGAGGCTGCCTGCTCTGGTAAGCCCCACGGACTATTACCCACTTCTGGTGATACATGTGGTGCTAAGGATATAGATAGTAGTAGCCTGGGGAACATAAAGAAGGACTACAGAGCCCTGGGAGAGGTGGTTAAGGGCTCTGGAGCTCAGATAGTCTTTTCGTCTATTCTCCAGGATACAGGGGGGGACCTAAAAAAAGCTAGGAGGATTAGCCAGGTTAATAAATGGTTAAAAGGGTGGTGTCACAGTCAGGGGTTTGGGTGTCTTGAACATGGGACCCAAGTTTGTAGGCCAGCTTGTCCGATAAAGAAGGGGAAGAGCAGTTTTGGTAGGAGGCTTGCCAGACTGGTCAAGGAGGCTTTAAACTAGATGTGTTGGGGGAGGGGGGCATCATTCCATCCCAACACACCCAGTCAGTTGCCAGCACCTATAATAAATGCTCGGAGCAGTGCAGAGATATTCTGGCTGCTCCAGCCAATGAGCCGGCTTCATTTGGAGCTCTGCTCAGATGCCTCTATACAAATGCCCACAGCATGGGGAACAAACGAGAGGAATTAGAGATGTGTGCACGTCTACGGGACTATGATACTATAGGCATCACAGAAAGATGGTGGGATGGCTCCTATGACTGCAGTGGTGGACTGGAAGGTTACAGACTCTTTAGAAAAGACAGACCCAGCAGAAGGGGAGGGGGAGTTGCTATTTATGTTAGGGATAGGCTGGAGAGTATGGAACTCTGTCTGGGGACTGGTGAGCAGTTAAGAGAGAGCTTGTGGGTCAGCGTTAAAGGGAAAACAACAATGGGAGACATTACTGTGGGGATCTTTTATAGACTGCCTGATCAAGAGGACTCTGCAGATGAAGCACTCTATAGGCAGATAGGAAAAGCCTCACGCTCACAGGCCCTCGTTCTCATGGGTGACTTCAACCACCCTAACATCTGTTGGAATGATGGTATGGCCCAGCACAAGCAATCCAGGAGCTTCCTCGATTGTGTGGAAGACAACTTCCTTTTGCAAGTAATAGAGGAGCCGACAAGGAGAGGTGCCATGCTTGACCTCGTGCTCACCAACAGGGAAGGGCTCGTTAGAAATGTGGCACTGCAGGGCAGGCTTGGATGCAGCGACCACGAGATGGTTGAATCTGAGATCCTTAGGACAGTGAGAAGAGCGTGCAGCAACCTCACTGCCCTAAACTTCAGAAGAGCAGACTTTGGCCTCTTCAGGAACCTGCTTCGGAAGGTTCCATGGGATATAGCCCTAGAGGGCAGGGGGGCTCAAGACTCTTGGTTGGTCTTCAAGGATCACCTGCTATAAGCTCAGGAGTGTTGCATCCCAACCAGAAGGAAGTGCAGCAGGAGGGCCAGGAGACCTCCTTGGATGGATAAGGAGATGCTGAGGAAAATTCAAATGAAAAAGGAGTTTTATAGAAAGTGGAAGCAAGGACAAGCGGCCTGGGAAGAGTACAGGGATGTTGTCTGGGAAGCTAGGGACTGGGTTAGGAAAGCTAAGGACCAGTTAGAATTAAACTTGGCTAGGGATATTAAGGATGACAGGAAGGGATTCTACAGATACATAGCAAATCAAAAACAGATTAGGGAGAACATAGGCCCCCTCAGGAAGCTCTCAGGTGAACTAGCTACACAGGATTTGGAGAAGGCTGAGGTTCTGAATAACTTCTTTGCCTCGGTCTTCTCTAGCAAAGGCTCTGACCGCACCACCCAAGTCTTGGAGGCAGATGCAGGGACTGTGAGAATGAAGACCTTGGGCCCACAGTAGGAGAGGAATTTGTTCAAGACCATCTTAAAAATCTGAACATGCACAAGTCCATGGGTCCTGATGAAATCCATTTGCGGGTCCTGAAGGATCTGGCGAATGAAGTTGCTAAGCCGCTGGCCATCATATGTGAAAAATCATGGCAGTCAGGTGAAGTTCCCGATGACTGGATAAAGGGATATATAACCCGCATTTTCAAGAAGGGGAAAATGGATGACCCGGGGAATTACAGACCAGTCAGTCTCACCTCTGTGCCTGGCAAAACGTTGGAGCAGATTCTCCTAGAGGGCAAGCTAAGGCACATGAAAAACAGCAAGGTGCTTGGTGACAGCCAACATGGCTTCATTAAGGGGGAAATCCTGCCTGACCAATTTGGTGGCCTTTTATGATGGGGCTACAAAACTGATGGACAGTGGTAGAGCAGTTGATGACATCTACCTGGATTTGTGTAAAGCGTTTGACACTGTCCCACACCACATTCTTGTCTCTAAATTGGAGAGACATCAATTTGATGAATGGACCACTTGGTGGACAAAGAACTGGCTGGAGGGCCTCACACAAAGAGTTGTTGTCAATGGCTCAATGACCGTCTGGAGACCAGTAACGAGTGGTGTCCCTCAGGGATCGGTGTTGGGACTGGTCTTGTTTAACATCTTCGTCGCTAACATGGACAGTGGGATTGAGTGCGCCCTCAGCAAGTTTGCCGATGACACCAAGCTGTGTGGTTCAGTTAATAAGCTGGAGGGAAGGAATGCCATCCAGAGGGACCTTGACACGCTTGTGAGGTGGGCTGATGCCAACCTCATGAAGTTTAACCATGACAAGTGCAAGGTCCTACACCTGGGTCAGAGCAATCCCAGACACAGTTACAGTCTGGGCAGAGAAGAGATTCAGAGCAGCCCTGTGGAGAAGGACTTGGGGGTGCCAGTCGATGAGGAAATGAACATGAGCCAGCAGTGTGCGCTTGCAGCCCAGAAAGCCAACCGTATCTTGGGCTGCATCAAAAGGAGCATGACCAGCAGGTCAAAGGAGGTGATCCTGCACCTTTGTTCTGCTCTCGTGAGACTTCACTTGGACTATTGTTTGCAGTTCTGGAGTCCTCAACATAAAAAGGACCTGGATCTCTTGGAACAAGTCCAGAGGACGGCCACGAGAATGATCAGGGGACTGGAGCACCTCCCATATGAAGCTAGGCTGAGAAAGTTGGGACTGTTCAGCCTGGAGAAGAGAAGGCTGCGTGGAGACCTCATAGCAGCCTTCCAGTATCTGAAGGGGGCCTATAGGGATGATGGGGATGGACTCTTCATTAGGGACTCTAGTGGTAGGACAAGGGGTAATGGGTTAAAACTTAAACAGGGGAAGTTTAGATTGGATATAAGGAGGAAATTCTTTCCTGTTAGGGTGGTGAGGCACTGGAATTTGTTGTCCAGGGAGGTTGTGAATGCTCCATCCCTGGCAGTGTTCAAGGCCAGGTTGGACGAGGCCTTGGGTAATATGGTTTAGAGCAAGGTGACCCTGCCCGTGGCAGGGGGGTTGGAACTTGATGATCTTAAGGTCCTTTCCAACCCTAACTATTCTATGATTCTATGAAACAGTAGTATATCAAAGGAATGGAAAAGACTGTACTGCACATAAAACACAACTTGGAACTAACAGAGAGAAAAACTGGAAACAGTGATTCTCTGAGGCAAATAATCTCAACTTACGTTGTTTTCTACCCCTGCAGTTCTCATTTGGTAAGAAGCCAAACAAGCTAATCTAACAGATGTCTGTGTCACTGATTTAAAGTCAAAGGTAGGACACTTTCAATATCCATCTAATTCAAACAAGGAGAGTTTCTGCTTACAGGCTCAAAACAGCACTGTACCAATACCTTCCATCTAAATAGTAAGGTCAGTAGTTGTTCTTACACAGGACTGACTTGTGTGTTTTTGAGTAACTGAGTGATTACTGCCCTAAGCAAAACATTCCTCTAACAGGGATAACCTACAGTTGAAATATTTTCTGTTCTGTAAACCCAATGGAGACAATAAGAGAAAATTAAGGTTGACTAACCAGTGAGTTATCATTCAGCTAGGCTTCTTTCAAAGGTCATTTATAATAAAATAGTGTTCACGATTCAGAGATTGAAGTCTGTTACGCAAGGGCATGCTAACTAAGTCTATCTTAGCTATGGTTATGAAAAGAAACCATATACATTTGTGTCACATGGCAACAGTTTAAATAAGGCTAACTGTCCAGGGCTTGGCAAAACCTTTCTCTGGTGGCTTTTTATTAAATAGCATAATGCTCAAGAAAACCCTTTGGGATGTAAGTCAAATATAACAGCATGCCCTTGTGACTTCTGTAGCTTGAAATCACAGCTCTAAGGAAATTGTTCGTGCTCATTTTGGAGTGTTAAGATTTAAAACTAAAGATAAAAATCTAAATAAGAACACCCTACATATTTATTTTCTTGATTAAGGCACACAGGGAAGAAGAAAGATAACTTTGCCACGAAGAGAGGAGGAAAATTTAATTTTCACATTAGAGTTAGGCATGGCCAAAACAGGCATTCTGGTTGGAAAGTGAAATCACCACTCGTTGTCATTTATTCCTTGTCCCCTGGACACACTGGAGGTCCTGATTCTTCTTTTGATTGTATCCTTGGTATTTTATTTATTTTTCTTAACCTTATTTATTTAACCTTTCCTTTTGTTGCTGCATTTCTTTAAAGGAAGTTATAAAAGATATTCTACTAGAGCGATGAGTTTGTGCCCCTGTATAAACCTATACACACAGCACACATACAGCTATCGTCAGCAATCACACTAAATAACACAAAATCCTGACCTTATCTGCACCCAACAGTCCATTGGCATTCCAAATCTCTTTATTTGGTAATAAGGTAGGCAAAAGAGACTAGGCTCAGATTTGGGGTTATACCTTAGCTGTCATACATATTAATTACTGCTACAGCCATCAAGTTGTGTGATAGCTAGTCTTGAGGGAACATTAGTCTTGACAGAATTCAGTGCAGAGGTCATTAATAACAACCCACGTGTGCCACATATATAGGGAATGAGGTGCCTAAAAAGGTTATCATGAAGGTCTGAACATTCATCTGCTTAACTAAGCAGCAGGAAATACGTGTCCCAGTCTAGTGGAACAGTGTTGTGATTTAAGCCCAGTCAGTAACTCAGTACAACACATCCGTTTGCTCACTCCTCCCTACCCTTTTCTCCTGCCGCTCATGGAGGGATGCGGAGGAGAATAGAAATAATGTAACTCCCACAGGTTGCGATAAGAACAGTCCAGTAACTAAGATATAGCACAAAACCACTGCTGCTACCACCAATAATAATGATGATAAGGGAAATAACAAGGGAAGAGAATACAACAGCTCACCACCCACGGACCAATAACCAGGCAGACCCGAGCAGTGATCTTCAATTCTGAGTAACTGCCCCCAGTTTATACAGTGACCATGACGTGCTGTGGTATGGAATACCCCTTTGACTAGTTTGGGTCAGGTGTCCTGTCTCTGCTTCCTCCCGGCTTCCCTTCTCCCTGGCAGAGCATGAGACTCACAAAGTTCTTGGTCAGAGTAAACACTACTGAGCAGCAACTAAAAACATCGGTGTTCTCAGCCCTGTTCCCAGGCTGAAAGTCAAAACTACAGCACTGAACCAGCTACTAAGAAGGAGAAAAATGACTGCTACTGCTGAACCCAGGACTGTATCCACCCCTTATTCCATACCGTTTATGTCATGCTTAGATCCCACATTTTCAATATACCATCACTCTTATCTCATATATATACATATATATACATCCATACACAGAGTGAGAGAGGGCGATCATTCCTTAGTTCGTGGACCAATTTGTATAAAGCTGCGGAGTCCATTTGGTCCATGATATCAGGTTCTATCTCTTGTAACAGCCTTTCAGAGCAGGAGAGGCTGTGTGCAGTGCTCACACTTGTGAATAACCTGGGCAATAGTGTCCATTGCTAAATCCACCCCTCAGTCATGAGTCCCCCTATACGTTTCATCTCTGCCCCGATGGCCTGTGGTGTCATGGGCCCACCAGGCCCAAAATATTTAACCCTCCCCTTTAGCATTTTCTGCAACTTGTCTTTGGGGAATCCATACAGCCGCCTTCAATCTCCGACACATCCAAAGCACTGGAGGGGCCCAGTGGGCTAGATATTTGCCCATACTGTCCCACACAACCCTCCACTCATGATTGTCCAGCCTCAGGGAAAACATCTTGGTCCTTTTATATCATCTAATTCTAGACAAGACCCAAACCTGACTCTGTTTAACTTTCGAGATCAGATGAACTGGTTGTGGATAAAACACACTCTGTATGTGTGCAACATGGTGATGCCCATCACGATCAGCAGGCAGGTCTCATGGGTACCCAAAGGCCATTCAAAACCTTCAGAACTCTCAAATGACACTGCTGTACTTGTCACTGGGGCTGGTATAGCTGCTGTGCTTGGAGCTGGAGTAGCTGCACTGTCTGCTGGAGGTGCAGTTTGAGTAGCTACTGTACTTGTCACTAGCATGTGTGGGAATGTCTTCCTCATAGGCTGACCATGGGAGGAGCAGAAAAAAGATGTGTAATTGTTAAACACTTCTTTTATATACCTCCCAAAGTAAAGAGGTGGTGACCACACTGGTAACGCAAGCCACATCAGTTTCATCATTAGTGAGTCTATTGTATTACAAGTCATTACCATAAAGTACAGTGAAACAAGAACCATAGCCCAAGCCTCCCAGCTGACAAAACTAAAACAGCAAATACTGGCTGTAAGTAAGGTACAACATGCTGAAACTCCGAGATCAAGAGCAACAACTTTGAGAGCCAATAAATCAGCATTGTGACAAGTGACTATTAACCCAAAACAATGAATGCTTATCACAAATACAATTAGACACACTCTGGTCAGATCTGTTGTTATCTCAACCCTTCAGGCCCCATGTTGGGCACCAAAAAGTACTGTCATGGTTTAAGCCCAGTCAGTAACTCAGAACCATGCAGCCGTTCTCTCACTCCCCCTTCTCCTTCCTCCCCATGCTCCTGGAGGGATGGGGAGGAAAATAGAAAGAATGTAACTCCCATGGCTGATATAAGAACAGTCCAGTAACTAAGGTATAACACAGATCACTGCTGCTACCATATAACACAGATCACTGCTGCTACCACCAATAATAATAATGACAAGGGCAATGACAACGGGAGAGAATACAAGAGCTCACCACCCACCAACCGATATCCAGCCCAACCCGAGGAGTGGTCTCCCCCTTCCAGGTAACTGCCCCTAGTTTCTATAGTGGTTTACGGTGCTCTGTTATGGAATACCCTTTTGACTAGTTTGGGTCAGGTGTCCTGTCTCTGCTTCCTCCCGGCTTCCCCTCCTCCCTGGCAGAGCATGAGACTCAGAAAGACCTTGGTCAGAGTAAACACTACTGAGCAGCAGCTAAAAACATCGGTGTTCTCAGCCCTGTTCCCAGGCTGAAAGTCAAAACCCCAGCCCTGCACCAGGAGAAAAATGGCTGCTACTGCTGAACCCAGGACAAACAGATAAACCTTAACGAATTAACACAGGCTTTGGAAACTATTTTTTTTTTTTTTCCTCCCAGTTTAAGGAGCTGTCTCTTCTACACTCACAGTTTCCAAACTTTCAAAGTGTGAAGCAGTCGCAAGGCATCCCAGTGCTGAGAAGGTCAGATTTAAGCCCCTTTTTATCATGAAAAGGCCAAATCTCCACCTCTTACTTTGCAATGATGAACACGTTGATCAGGCACAGTAAGCACTTTCCCTTGTCTGTAGAAACCTTCTAGATGACCACTTTAGCACGTGTGCCTACCTCTTGTAGCAGTATGTATCCATGCTTGAGATCAGGAGTTTCCAGCATTAAGCATCAAGGTCTGACCATCTAATTTTTGAATTCATGTGTCTTTGCAATTCCAGCAGTTTCATGGATCTAGCTGTTGCTGCCTTAAACATGCTATTCCCTCTCAAATATATAAAATAATGCATCTACTTTATTTTGTTTCAAGGTACAATTATGTTATTTCATAATAAATTTATTAAGTGGTAGTCACTACCAAATTTGAAAGAATAAACAGCCTTTATGCTATACATTTCCTTATGCCATACCAATATATTGTTGTCCAGTAGGGATATTTGCATGGATTTTATTTTCCTTGATTGTAAAGCTTAGAGTTTCTGCAGGGTTTGTTTGCTTGGGTTTTTTTCCCTTCTTTTTCTTACAGTAGTGAAGATACTGGATATTAGGTAATACTATCCGGAAACTGTAAAATTATAAAGGTGTTTTTAACAGTAGAAAAAGGAGCCTGGTTGTCTTTTCAACAGTGGGCATCCTCTTTTATTAAAAAACCACTGACTTCTATGGGCAAATATAAAAAAATTCTAGCACTGTATATGGAACAGAGAAAGAATGTATGACTGAGGCATTGCATATCTCTAATGCTTTTCTCTATTTTTTCTTTATATAAACTTTTATATGTTTATATTCTTTCCTTAATCTATGGCATATATAAAATCTTAAAAAAAAAAAAAGTTATTAAAAGAAAATAATCTTTAAGGAGTAAGAAAGAAAGAATAAGTCTGCATGACCTTTAAGGATGTTTCTGCTTCAGATACTGAACAACAAAATGTTCTTGTAATCTTATATATTCATAGGGCCTGAGGCAGTTCCAGTACAGACTTTTCTGTACTGTGTGCTTTTCTACAAATCAGTAATTGAGGGCTGTTGCAGTGTACAAAGTCCAAGTAATTTAACATTCTCTGTAAATGTCAGTAAAAAGTTATTCAGTTTCAGTAGGCTGCAAGGTCTTTTATACACCATCTAGCCTAAAATGGTGATGTCACAAGAAACAAAGAGGAAAAGCAACAGAAAGCCTCCTGCTTGTTCTAAAACGGAGGAAAGCTGCTTTGACATGTATTTACATAGCAGTGTTGTCAGATATCAATAGCATGAAACCAGTTGCTGTTTGCTATAGAGACACTAGTTACTGGGTATGAGACTAGGAGTAACTGAGGGTGTAGTCACTTATCTAACTACGTCACTTAACCATATTTTAAGCTTTGTGAGGCTGGTGAGAAGAATAATTAGACGACCTAGACATTTGTCTTCACCCTTTGAACAGACAATTAACCAAGCTTCCAAAAAAATGTAAAACAAAAAGTGAATTATGTGAATTGAGAACAGAAAAGGGAAAATGAAAAAGTAGTATCAACAGTATTAAAACAAGCAGAGTGGAAAGACAGTGTTTATAAGTATAGTTTATGTAGTTGTGCAATAGCTATTTGTATAGGAAACATATACAACTTGGTCTGGGATATTAATTTCCTGGGTAAAGATTCATCAGGATTTTCCTTCAAACTGGAGCTGGGAACAGGTAAGGAACTGAGCTTTTCAGAGCTAGTTGTTATACTATACCTTCAGTAATTTCCCCGTTGCTTACTATGACATTCTACTTTTCAAGACAAATTTAATTACAGGAATTATTAGTAATTCAGATATAGTGGATCCCACTCCCAAGCATGACAGATGTCAGATTTCATAACTGACTAGGGTTACTGAAGGGTATTCTCTGCAGTCATACCTTGTGCAGCAAACTCGTTACCCCACGGCCTTGTTTCCTTGACAAGGAAACCTCCATGTAATATCTAGATGGAACCATAGCAACTTTCAGCATATTTGTCCTCTCTACAGTGATTTGCTCAGGACCTGGGCATTTTCACACAAATTTTCCTAGCAGGAAAATTTGGTAGAGGCTTCAATATCTTCATATTTCTGAGAACAAAGCTGAAACCCAAACAAATGTTCCAGAAGAGGTGAATGTAGCTCCAGTACTTGAATAGCTGAATCATAGAAGAGTTAGGGTTGGAAAGGCCTTTAATATCATCAAGTCCCAACCCCTCTGCCATGGGAACGGACACCTCATGCTAAACCATGTTGCCCAAGGCTCTGTCCAACCCAGCCTTGAACAACACCAGGGATAGAGCATTCACAACATCCTTGGGCAACCCCTTCCAGTGCCTCACCACCCTCACAGTAAAGAACTTCTTCTTTATATCCAATCTAAACTTCCTTTGTTTAAGTTTGAACTCGTTACCCATTCTCCTATCACTATGGTCCCTAATGAAGAGTCGCTCCCTAACATCTTTATAGGTCCCCTTCAGATACTGGAAGGCTGCTATGAGGTCTTCACATAACCTTCTCTTCTCCAGGCTAAACAGACCCAACTTTCTCAGCCTATCTTCATATGGGAGGTGCTCCAGCCCCTGATCGCTCCTGTGGTTCTCCTCTGGACTTGCAGCTTGTCCTTTTTATGTTGAGGACACCAAAACTGTACACGATACTCTTAGTGAGGTCTCAAGAGAGCAGAGTTGAGGGCCAGGATCATCTCCTTCAACCTGCTTGTCATGATCCTTTTGATGCAGCCCAAGATATGGTTGGCTTTCTGAGCTGTGAGTGTATACTGCCGGCTCATTTTCAGTTTCTGATCAACCAGGTCTTCACCAGAGGTTTTGCACCCTTTCACTGAAAGAAAGGTGATTGCTTATATATATTACCTGAATAAATTTTAGCCTCTATTTTGGGGTGTTGAATGTCTGCATTTTAAACTGTATTAGCACTGAGGATCAGCCTCTCTGAAATAAGCTACATTGCGTCTGAAACCCGATTTCAGCAGGCATATACATAGCAGGTTTGAAATATACTGTGCCAAACAGACTGAATTCAGTCTCTCTCTTGTTTAAACATAAATGAGAGCTTAAAAGTAGACTATGAGACAGAGGAACAAGAGGAGGATAGGTATGTGTGAATCGTGTTCCTTGGGTCAGAGACCTAGAAGGATCTGTTATAGAACAGTGTGTTAAACGTGCTCCTCTTTAAGTTTGCACAAATACCTCTTGTCTTGCTTTTCAATTTTATTTTATTTTTTTTTTCTTGGAAAGACTAGCACTTTAAAACATAAGTGAGAGAGGATACTTTTCCTCACATAGGCAGACTGGAGACATCTTGCAAGGTGCTTATCACTTGTTCCCTAAATGTGTTGTATATGTGTTTTCTCATTACCTATTCAGCTCGCATATTTATTTCAAAATACGTAAGAGGTTTAACTGGTTTTGGTAAATTACACATGAAGACTTGTGCTTTGTCACAGATTTCTGACAAATATTTTCTATAAGTAGCACTTTTTGCATTACTGGCCTCTATCTCATGAAATTTGAAACACACTTTTGTTTCTCTGTTGACTGGTATTTCATCTTGACAGACATTTTTGATAGCTTAGATGAACCATATATTACTCAAACCGTTATAGGATTGTTGACATGCAAGCTTCAGTAGTCAGGTTTGTACTTGTTTTCACAACACGCTCATGGTACAGAACGTGGTCTATTACTCAGTAGGAGTCTGTGGAATCTAGGGAGTGCAATTAGCAGTTTTGGAGAGGTCGTAAGGCTGCTAAATGATTTCCAGAAAAGAAAAAAGAATGCTGCTAAATGCATTGCTTCTGCTTTCTCTGAAACATCCTTCACAAATCAGTGATACAGTGATTTTCAGCTTGCTCTTTGTTCATTTCCTATATGTATCTAATACACTAAAGCTAAGGTTTATACCATTAAATTCTTTAAATATTTAAAGAATGATATGCACATTTGTTCTAGTAACAAACCTATTCAAATAGTCAAGAGAGTATTACAATATCAGCCAAGCATTGCTTGGTTTCTGTCTCTCTTAAGAGAGACTGAAAGTAAATGAAAGAAAACCATATTTCTGCTCTGCTGTTTAAATGAAGTGCTATCTTTAACAGGTTAAATCAGTATTTAATGGTTATTTACTCTCATTATCCTTCCCTGGTTCATGTGTAAACCTTACATATTTCTATCCTCTGCGATGTTGGTTGCTGGCCTTCAGGCTTACATTTGGCTTTTATCCCATAGCAACATAGGATTAAAGAGAAAATTATAATTTTGAAACACATACACCTAAAAAAAATCTATTTGTACCTTAAGATCATTGCACAGAACAAAGATAGTAATAATCAATGGGATCTCCTGCAACTCTGATCACTATACGTAACTGAACTGTTTAAGTGACAGCATGCAGTATAGAATCATAGAATCATAGAATGGTTTGGGTTGGAAAGTACCTTAAGATCACCAGGTTCTAACCTCCTGACATGGGCTGGGACACTTCACTCTAGGCCATGTTGCCCTAGGCTCTGTCCAGCCAGACCTTGAACACCGGCAGGGATGGGGTGGCCACAGTTTTCAAAGTGTGATAAGATGATACAGACAGAAAACTGTCAAATGGTGCAGTATTCACTGTAATAAAGGAAGATGTTGCCATAGCAAATTCTAAGTCCTAGAGCAACTTCATAACAAGAGCTATTATTCCATTAACAGGGAAGAATGTTCAAAGGAAGAGATTATCCTCTTCCATTTTTCCACTTGTATCAGGAGCTTTTGATCTTAGGTGGAGGAAGTGGTAGAACCTAGCAAAAGCTGAAATACCAGACTGAAAAATGCAGACAAACAATAAGTTATTTGTACCTAGGAGACAGGAAAATATGTACAAGTGTGGACTGCAAAAACATTTGTTTCACACGTTCTTATTCTCATCTTTGTAACCATGTCAGGCCCATAGACCTCACAAATTAGACAAACCAACAACTGCCTTTTTCATAGAATCATAGGATGGTGCAGATCAGAAGGGATCTGAAAGATCTCCTAATTCTAACTCTCTGCCATGGGCAGCAACACCTACCTTTAGACTAGGTTGCTCCAAGCACCATCTAATCTGGCCTTGAACATTGCCAGGGGTGGGGAAATCACAACTTTTCTGGGCAGCCTGTGCCAGGACCTTACCACCCTCACAGGGAAAAACTTCTTCCCTATATCTAACCTGAAATTCCCCTGTTTCAGTTTAAACTAATTACTCTTTGTTCTATTGTTGCAGTCCCTCATGAGGAGTCCCTCTGTGGCATCCTTGCAGACCCCCTACATAATACAGAATTAAGGAAGCATTTGTTTATAAAGTTAAACTGCAAAACTACTGATAAACATGCTATACTTGCATTTGAATAGACTGCCTCTTTCATGGTTCCTTAAAAATTTGAGTCTCTACAAAGAACGTTCCCTACTAAAAACCAAGACCTGTTTTAAAAGTCCTAATCTGTCTTTAAATTGCTGTTACAGACACTTACAGAGTTAAGATTTTACATTCATGGCAACCATGAAAATTTGGTACAAACCAAAGTCAGATACAATTTCTGTAAGTAAAAGTGCAATAATTTCCTAATTCATTCAACTACAGGTCAGCGGCTTAGTTTGAGAACTCGGATATTCATCAAAAATCTGAGTTAAATGTTTGGTTAAGTTATAGTGGGATCAGGTAGTTGGCCTGGGATACTGTTGTAAAGAGTGAGTTCCAACAAAAATGAAGCTGACAATGAACTTGTGAATGACCCAGAATTTTTCTGCATTTAAACCTCTTACTCGTTTTGTCTCCTTTGACTCTTGATAGAAGAATACATTAAGGCAGAAGTAAAATGACATACTGGTCCTACAGCAGAAGTTTACATCCTTGTTCTTGCAGCTCTCCCTCGAGGGAGTATTTTCATTGAAGCTACAGTACTCCTAAGTGGTGATTCAATTCATAGCTTTGAAGGACATAAAATACCATTATCCTTTAGCTTGACCTGTTATACAGCTGCAGAAGTATAACCAGTAATTATTTTTTTAAACACTCCTTGTCTCAAGTTTAACATTTGTCCTCTTTTGTGTGTTTGCAGATCGTTGCAAGCAGACTCTAGAAGCCCTTGGTACCAACACTGGACTATATGCTTGTAAACCTAGTATAGACTGTGTGTAACCGAGAAGTTCAATATACTATCTGAGGCTCCTTACCACACTAATGTAGTTAAATGGCTACTAACTGCATTTTTGTTAGCTGAGAACTTGGGCAGAGTAATGAATAACTGCTTGCAATTGAGCTTATAAATATGTTTTTAGTTCTTAATTTCATAAACTAATACACTGTTTTCAAAATTTAAGTCTTAAGCCATCCCACCTAATAGGAAACAAATCCAAGCAGTTCAGTATGCAAAATCTGAGTAAATCTCAGCCCTAAACTGTCTTTCCTTTAGGCATGATAGAGTTATAAGGAAGCTGCTCAAATGACTGCAATTAGAAGATTTCTGTAAGTGATCATAAATCTTAATTAATAACATTTATTTCCATAGATATACATGGACATAGAAACTTTCTAGAAGCTTACCAATTGCTTTTTTCAGGCCCAGTCAGGTTAGGAACCTGTGAAAAGAAATGATACTAGAACTGATAAGCCAAGATGATTCTACGCACTGGAAAGGGAACCTTGTGTGTTTTCTGTTCATTTTATTAGGGCGTTTTTGTGTGTTTGTTTGTTTTAATTTCCTGAAGAAAATTAAGTAGGAAACATAAACCATACTTTTATAATAATATATACATGGTCTCAATACTAAAGATTTTTACTGAATATATTCAGTGAAATTTTGGGTTTATTGAAGGCACTGCAGAACCCAAACTCTTGTATTGTCCTCGAAGGTGAACTGCAGGAGGAGCTGACACCTAAGACACCTTGCAGATTTGCACTCTGTAAATAAACCAACAGTACTAGTCTCAGGTGCTTGCATCAATTCAAAGGAGTATGGTACTAATTTGCTGTATTTCATACATGAGAAAATATGATTCTTTACTCAATAATCTGCTGATTTCACTTACCTTGTAGAGCAGTCACACTTTTTCAAAGGATGACTTCCAAATGTATTTTCCCTGTTAGAAAATATTTAAAGAACTGAGATATCTTTAGTTGAAAACCAGAAATCATTCTAAGATTATTTGAGGTTCACTGTACCTGAAAGTGCACTGCCTACAGGGCCTGTTCTGTGTGTATTCAGGAACAGGTATTGTAGTTGTAAGATTTGTTACATAAAATGGAGGATGTTCTCCAGCGTACATGATCACTGTCACTCTTCTCAGCTGAAACTGTCTTAGAATCACAGAATCAGATTGGTTTGTGTTGGAAAGGATCCTAAGATGACCCAGTTCCAGCCCTGTGCCATGGGCAGGGACAACTTCCACTAGACCACGTTGCTTCAAGCTCTGTCCAACCTGCCCCTGAGCACTGCCAGGGATGGGGAAGCCACAGCTTCTCTGGGCAACCTGTGCCAGGGCCTCACCACCCTCACAGGGAAGAGTTTCTGCCTAAGATCTCAGTCTCCCCTCTGTCAGGTTAAAGCCATTTTGCCTTGATCTGTCTCTACAGGCCCTTGTCAAAAGCCCCTCTCCAGCTTTCTTGTAGGTACTGGGCACCTGTTTCAGAATCTCTACTGTGATGTTGGCTTTTGCAGCTGAGGTTTTTGTTTCACTTGTGAAGTGACACAAAAAAAATTAGATTTCTAGTTTCACCTGCATTTCCTCTTTTCCCTCTCATAGCACTAATGTTGAATGAAAGGTTAAAACAGGTACCTGTTGGGACATGATGGATATTAACCTTTCCACATTCATAGGTCACAGAGGATTGTGGCACAGCATTCACAGTGTGTTAATATGCAGCTGAATTCTCAGTGTAGCACTTAAGAAGAAATCACGAACAGGGAACCTCCTGCACTGATCCTCCACCCTATTATGCACAATGAAGCTGCAGAAACTGGGGGGAAGCTGCAGAAAATCACACATCAGCCCTGGGGAGCATTTCTTTGCTATTGAAATCCACTCTGTGGTGTTACTCAGCACCCTACTTAAGGTTTTGAGACAAGTACCTGAAGGAGTATTTATGACTGAGGACATTTCAAAATTAATTCAAAATATTTCTCACAGAGGAATAGGGAACATGTCGGTAATTACCTGTAAGCGTAGCTGTGTAATAGCTCATGCGTTGGGCATGAAGGAAGATAAAAGCCCCTGAGGTCTATGTACTATTTTGACATAACATGTTCAACATATTAAAGTGTCTCCTACTGAAAAAGGACATCCTTTTTGTCTCTGTTGTGTTTTCTGGAAGAGGGAAAATCTGTGAAACTTTTCAGACTAATTCAAATAATTAATGTAAGATTTTGTGCTTTTGTATGGCAGTTAGTAAGTATTAGTGATGCTACCACCAGATTCATATCTACTAATAGCTGTTATTTCTAAGCCTATAAGTACAGGGTACTGTAATTACCATACTAATAGGTAGTTTATGACTGTGCACATTATAATGCGTGCCATTCAAATTAGACCTTTGTTATTTTTTATAGGATAACTATAAAGACCTAATTGTCTAGAAGTTGAAAAATACTGATCAAAAATGTAGAAAAAAGTTTTTTACAAATGCAGGGATATGTACAAAGATTACATTTCTAACACAGCAACAACCAAACCAGGAATGACAGGCAATAATAACTATTAGTGTGTTTCCTCTGTTAGATAGTTTCTCTCATTGTGATCTTGCAATGTGCATCAGCTGACTTAAATTTATACTTATTAAAGTTCAGTTCTGAGGTACTTCTTCATAAAATTAGTCTTACAAAACACTATTAAATTATATGGACAGTTACTGCAGAGAGAACAAAATTTGCTTTAAGGATCTAAGTTTAAAATTTTTCTTTGTTCTGAAATTAACTTGTCTGCACAACAGCTTTTATTTAAGACAAAGTTAGCTATATTCACCTGTGTCTCTTAACCACTCACTATCTGGAAATTCTGAAGATTTGTTTGAAGAAAAATCTATTAACCAATATAAAAATTCAAGAATTACTTCTTGCAATATTGTTCACCTGCTTTCCTCATTGCTTCATTTTAGTGAAATCTCTTGCTTTCCTCATCAATAATATACGCAGCACAGCAAAGTTGTTATGTCAGTCATAAATAAAAAATTGGAGCAACTGCCATGTCCTTCACAGACTGAAAAAATCTACATATACTGGATTCTTGGATTCAATAGTCGCAAAGTGTTTCTATATGAACAGTGATAGCGGAATAAACTTCACAACTCGTTAAAGTTGTAAAGTAGATATGCTTTATTCAGCTGAAGGCGCATGCGGGATTGATCCTCCAAAAGGCATGCACACCTTAGTGCCGTTTTCCTTCTACATTTATCCTATAAAGTCATACATATGTATTAAGTTGCACAATACGCCTGTACATATTTATATTCTATCCCCGCTTCGTATTATAATGAGCTAAAAGGTTCTCCACACGTGTGCAGTACCTCCTGGTGGTCTTGGGCAGGGGTCTTCAGATGAAGTAAATAGTCTTCCTCCTGTGAGTACAGGTCTTCAAGATGAAGTAAACAAGTCTTCCTCAGCCTTGAACTTTTTACCTCTGGTCTTCACGCATGCTCTTTAGGAGCTGGATGGGTCTGGTCTATGTCCAACTGATTTAATGAGCTACTCTCCTCATTAGTTTCTGTCCTGGTACTGCCTGATAAGGCATGATAAGTATTTGCTGAGCTTGTCAACCAAGCTGTAACTTAAGCAGTACCCCCTTGTACAACCCCCCTGTACATTTTATCTAACCCTCTTGTACAACCCCCCTGCACATTTTATCTCACCCCCTTGTACACAATAAGCCACATCAGTTTCAAACAGAAATACATTTGTCTGACATGATTAGCATTTATAACTTCTCCTTCATTACATGCTTTTTCCAAACTGTCCTTTAATCTGCCACATATATTATTGCAAAAATATTTTTATTATAGGCCCAGGTATTTTCATTTGATTAACCAGAAAAAGTTAATTTCTGCTTTTCTTCAATAGTATGACAGATATCACTAAATTGTCTCTAATGCATGATAATATCTGCATTCCTTGTAAGGACAGCATCTCTTCTTCATATATGCCCTCTTCCCCTGATGTAGAAAAGTTACAAGGCGAGGCTTTGTCACAATTAGAGCAGCAAGTGGATTTGGAATTTTTCATACTGTCTTTCCCAAACAAGTCACAATTTTTCCAACATTAAAAATAGTCTTAAAACGAAATCATTATTAATAGCTGTTCTCCAACTACATAAATTAAAAATAGGTGAAGAAACTTATGTTAAGGTTCTTTTATGTGCAAAGATATTTAAGTCTTTTAGTTGATATAACTCCAGCTTTTATTAACTGTCAGACAAAAACAATAATCAGAAAGGTCACATTCAGAGGAAATTGTTTCAAATGCACAAAAAAAAAACATTTTTTTTTTAACATTTTTGTTGATGAGCATTAATAAAAAATGTGAGACTGAAATCTGTACTACTTCTGAAAATTTGGGATAGAACCATGTTTCAATAATTTTAATGTTTTCACAGAAACTGAAATTGCCTCCTTGCTTAGGTCTTAAAAGAGTTGTCAAGATTCATATTTCTGAAGTAATGTGCAGAAGAATCATAGCTTCATTTCAAACATCTGTTGTTCTCTTGCAGCCCACTCACTACCCTTCATAGTTCTGTTTTTTCAGATCAGTAAAGAATTAGTATGTAACAGATGTGTACCTACAGTAGAATTCAAGACCCTGCCTATTCACCATCACTGTTGCAGCGACTCACCTAGTTCCCTTGAAGAAGAAAAAATTTCAGAGCCACTCTAAGTCTAATCTAAGTACCTTCAGTAAAATTGAAATTAAGTGGAATTAGTTTTCTCAGAGCTAACTTCTTAAGTACATTCTATATTAAATCTTTTTGTGCATTTCATTCTTACCTTGTGGGAAGTTGAATAATTCTTTAAACTGAAGGCTCCTCACTCAATTTTTATTTTGCTTTGGTTCCCCCTCCCCCCCAACTGTTTATTCTTACTGGTGAACCTGGTCTAAACATAAAATGCAGTAAGACTTTTTTTTTTTTGAAACAGAGAGCTTTATATGAGGTGAGTTCTCCTTACCTTCATACCTTATTAATAATTTACACCCATGTGAAACAATTGTAAAATTTTACTTTTATGAGTAAGAATTTTTAACAGCTTGCTTCCCGGAAAAAAAACAAAACACCAAACAGATAGTGAGCAAAACATAATGAAGTGAAAACAGAGTTCTAATATATCTCTGAAATACTCTATTTTTATTGTTAGTAAATCTCCCTTTTCTTCTATGACTTGCAGCAAATAAAATAGGTTCTGGATAAATTTTGGAATAACTTGGAAAATTTCTACTCTTTTTCTAACAATTACTTGGCCTAAATATTATTTTTGGCCTGTGTTAGTCCTTATACTGACTTCTTAAAAACTTCCCAGCAATTTATAAGCAGCAATTCTCACTCTTTGAGTGAGCACATTAAAACTTTTTAAAATGCAGTCATTGTGAGCAAGATAATTTAGGAAATTGAATTAAGGAAAGCATGGATAGTGGAGGGAAGGATGAGAAGTGGTACCATAAATGAAATGTTTTAATACATACTTCATCTATAACAGTATTTTCTAGACACTTTTCTATAATTTGAAATTAAACAAAAGAAGATTTGTATTTGTATATTTCACTATTTTTTTCAATTCAATATCAGAACTGGATTAAAATTATGACAATTCTAGAAAACTCTTGGAAGGTATATAAAAATTTAGGAAAAGGAACATATCTGGCTATATTTAATGTAATGCACTACTAAAGAAAAAGGTATAATATAGGTAGAAATTTGTCCGTTGTAACTAATGTCTATGTGAATACAGAACAAATGACAACAAAATTAGCTTACTGGATGAATTTCTTTGCCAGTCTATTGTGCAATGGGGATAAAAGATGAAATGAAGCTGTAAGATGCAAAAGTTAGTTACAAATATTACTTGTTTCTAATATCACAGCTTATTCTAATACAGTGGTATTCAACAGAATTAATGTCTGTAACCCACTGCACTTGACTATGTAAATTCATCATACTGCTTAATAACTAGCCTGATAGTCAAAACTTGCATCTTATATTTAGCATAATTTGTTTAGTTGGTTGTGGTTTTTTTTCCCCAGTAAGACTTCTGATAGCATACATTATTATTCTTGACTAGCAATTTCATTTCCAGGAGTGAGCCAGAGGTATTCCTTCAAATGGCCATCATCAAGTAATAAACAATATCAGAGAGATGTGTGTTCATCATCCATTGTAATAAAAGTGTTAATTTTGTTATCAGCTGGGGAAAAAGCCAGTGGCATTCTGAATGCCAGTCTTATTAAACCGATTATTTTGCATTTGATGTCTGAGGTTTTGTGACTGAATCCCTTAACAGAGACAGTTTCTAGAGAGATTTTGTTCAAATGAGTATAACTGTGATAGTGGTTTGAGGAGTGGAAGGTGTAAAATTAAATTTGGCAACAGAAAGGGACAGTACTTTAGAAATCTGTCAACTTCTTAATTTATCATGTCTTAATTACTTTAAATTATGTCTTCATAAGCACTCACAAAAATGACCTAAGAAGCAGTTTAAAAATCTGTAAGACAGTTTTGTTTTTCTTGCATGGAGCTCCTTCTTCGATATTGATTATTTTTTTTTTTCCCAAGCAAATAAATGGAAACAGCAAGTAACTTCTATGTTCCAGGTGGGAATATCATGGGGTGATATTTTATATTAATTTCTAAAGAAGCAATATAGTTTATGTGGTGTATGTAAGAATATTGAAACTTTTCCATTCAGTGACTTTTTTTTTTTTAACATATTGTGCAGATTTCAAATGCATTTGGCAGGAAGAAATAATCTCAGAGGTATCAAATGCCTACAATTTGATGTTTCTAAGGAGATAGGATGAGGAAACAGCCACTTTGGGTATGTCTTTTCTATCTGATTAACATTTCCAGGAACTGTTTTATAGAACAGATATTAAATAGCATGAAATAGCCTGTGTTTGTGATATTAAAACTTAGCCAAATGGATAGTCTGCTCCTGCTTGCACTAATTTTCGGATGTTTTTTGGTGTTGTTCTGGGTTTGTTTGGTTGGTTTTTTGTTTGTTATTTTACCATGAGGTTACTACAGAACTTTCCATACTCATTAAAAAGTTTTAAATATACGAATCTTGTCTAATTTTTGCTGTACACTGTATTCCTTTTTGCAATAATTTTTTTTTTCAGTCTTTTGGAATATGCGGATGCACACTTTTGTTTGACAGAGCTACAGCTATAGGATAGCAAAACAAACTGGAGGGAGGAGAGAAAAAAGAAGAGAAAACTGTGAGAAGAACTGGAGAAGAAATTCTGGAAGGTATTTAATGGTCATGGCTAAAACTAGGAGGTACATAATAATGCAATGCAGAAGCAGAATAAACTGTACAGAATGTCAATGTTGGCATTCAAAAAAAGTACAACAGAGGAAAAAGAATGGAGCAAAAACTGGTGTGACTGATCAGAGAACAGATGCAGCGGAAGAAGGCTCACAGAAGACAGGCAAGGTCAATGTACTCATGAAATTGTTCTAAAGGAAGCTGAACTTAAAGGTGGCACGAGGGTGGCTTGTATTTTAGATAAATGGCTTTATCTGTTGATTAGGTTGTCCGGTTGTATAAATGTTCTTCCCTAAAATTGTCAGTAGATGCTATTCACATTTTCAGCAGATGGGCATTGCATAGGGACAGCATATATGTGGCTCAGACCAATACAGAGTAGAAAAATCAAACCAGCAAAATTAACTTTGAAGAGAACAATGGGTTTGAGCTCACTCCAGCTTGCATATTCTTTCTTAGTATTATGATTTCATCAGCCGAAACTAGGACACTTAATGACTGGGAACTCCCAATATCATTTTGGCAGCCATACAGAGACTGGTAAAGGGAGTTTGTGTTGTAATCCAGGTGTATATTGCAGTTGTGTTACAGTGCTTGTGTTGTGATTTTAGGGCATTGTTGATCGTATCTGCTAAATCAAAACCTGGTGTATGTCAAGTACCTCCCAATAAGTAAATTTGTCATCAGACATTAAATCCTTCTCATGTAGAATACCTAAAGAAACCTTCTTAAAGAGCATACCAGCACAACTGGAAGGGAAGATAATAGAAGGTGGTTGTAAGGAAAATTTATATCTAAGTACTCTGAATAACAAAAAGAAGTCAATTCAGTTAATAATACAGATCAAAAAATAAATATGATTTATCAATCTTAATTTCCATATTATGTGTACTTTTTGGTAATATTTGTCTTAGTTTCTTTTTTGCTGTATAACTGTGAATAAGAGGGAGACTTCAGATGAGAAAAGCTGTTGTTACAAATTACAAAAGATGTATAAAAAAGTAGGTATTCCCCAGACACATACCTCATCAACCTATGCACCATCCCATTAACCTAGACTCAGAAAAGCTCATGAGAAAGTGAACAAAGAAATGTATTTTGTCTTTGGGCAATAAAGAACTCCAATAGATCAATGCTAGTATTTTATTGTAATTTTTTGAGATGGATATCCTGCATTACCATAAATATTTAACAAAAAGTATTATTTCAATGAAAACAGTATTTGCAAGATCTAATTTCGGTCATGTTTTTTTTTAATCGTGTTCTTCCAATACTTGGATATTTGACTATCTGACTATGAGCAATTTCAAATACATAAATATTAGCCAAACAGTCTCACTCTCTCCACTCAAAGAACATGCACTCAGTAACCTCCCCAGGTCAAAGTGTGGATGTATCATTTGTGTACATGTAAGTAGAGGCCCCAGTGTGAAAAATCAGACCATTAATTGGAAACCTTTTTGTCTTTTCAGTAGCCTGTTACATTGAGACTGAAGATAACACTCTGTAGATATATCTAGTACAAATTCACTGTACAGATTTTAATGACTATAACTACTGTAAAGAAAAAGAATATGTAACAAGGACCCCAGTATATAAACAACCTTATTGTTGAGAAAATCAGCAACATGAATTAGGAAGAAAGTACAGCCCTTGAAAAATGAATTAAGCGCATTATTGTCTTACTTAAGTGAAAAACATGCCAGCCACTCAGCGAATTCAATACTGACAGGACATAGGGGCCATTATAATGCCAGTTTTCTGTTACCAGAAGCTCATGAATGACCTTAAAAAGAATAAAATTAATATTAATAATAGTATACTCCATGTCATATTGTGAACATTCAAGTTATATAACATTATTTTAATTACAGATTTATATTTCAGTTAAAAATGTGCACACATACTCTTGGCATTTCCTCCCATTTTCATCCCTCCTAGTGGGACAGATTAATTTGAATGGCTAGGCCAACAGTGCGACCAAACAAGGAAAAACTGTCTCTTGAATACTAGGAAGTGTACTATGAAGTTGGTGAGGACCTGGCACAGGTTGCCCAGAGAAGCTGCTGCTGCTCCATTCCTGGCAATGTTCAAGGCCAGGTTGGACAGGGCTTGGAGCAACCCGGTCTAGTAGAAGGTGTCCTTGCCCATGTCAGGGGGGTAGAACTGTATGAGCTTTAAGGTCGTTTCCAACTCAAACCAGTCTGTGAATCTATGATTCTATGACTGCATAGCATGTAATTAACAAAGAAAGTTAAGTGAAATTCTAGCTATTTTCATTCAATTGCTGGAGAAGGGTGAAAGAGAAAACATTTTTGTACACACAAAGCTCTCCATTCTGTGCTTCCTGCACCACCACCTATTCAACAGGTTTAAAATGCTACTCTAGGTGAAGTGGCATCAACATGATTTAAAAGATCTAATCTTAAGAACTTACTACACATATTGCGAGACAAACAATAGTCACATACAAATCTAGAATGGCAACCTTCTTTTTTTCTTTTTTTTTTTTTTTCAAACAGCTACTCCACTATTCCAATTTTATATATATATATATATATATATATATATATATATAAAAGGATCCTTAGAAATTACTCGTGATAAAAAAAGACCCTTAGAAATTACTCAAGTGACCAAAGTAAAGTCATGGTGCTTTGAGTGCCTAGAAAATATTTCACTGAATCTCTAGTATTGCTGACCTTTCTACTTTCATTTGTTTAGTGTGAAAAATATTCATAGAAAAAAAAAAAAGAAAATTGAAAGAAAATAATCCAGCGAAAATTAGTGCTGTCTACTCAGAGTAGCTACAGGAAGACATTAATTGTCTGCTTTCCTTTAATTTTAGTCAATTTCATACAGCTCCCAGATATGAAGAGACTTGTTTGTTTGGATTTTTTTTTTAGTTATTAAATATTTGTAAGTAAACAAATGAAATGTTTAGGTTTGTTTTGTTTTGATTTGATTTGGTTTGGTTTGGATTGGTTTGGTTTGGGTTTTTTATTAGGTGAAATTAAATAGAAAAATATCTGATTTTGTGATCACATATATATTTTAAAAATGTATGTAGAACATAAAAAACCTGCATATGGTTATACAAGAATACAGAAGCATAGATGGCATTTTATTTACATATATGTCCTCCACTTTCAAAACTTTGTGATTAGGTACTTCTCGAGGCAGACATAGATGCAGATTACTGAGTTTAAAATTTTCCAGTGGATGTTTTCCCTATTAATTTGCCTAATGGCTTTCTGAAGGCATTAATATTACTGGCATCCACCACATCCTATGGCAATGAACTCTCCAGTTTTTTGTTTTAAAACAGCTGCATGCTCATATCATTTGATGCCCCAGCTGTTACAGTATGAAAAAAAGAGAGTTGCTGTAACTCATTGGCCTTCTCTGTACAATTCATCCTTTTACCTACCTCTACTACATCCCACGTCAGTTTTCATTTCCAGACTGAAGTCCTCATGTATTTTAACTTTATATAAGCTTTTCCTAAATTATGATATTTTTACCAGTCTGAATATCTTTTGTAGATATTTTTTCTTTTTTTTTTCATTTTTAAAAAGCAGAGCAGAAATAAATTCTGTCATATTGTGATATCAACTATATGAGGCTAACATAGATTTTTCCTGCTGCAGCTAGGTTTTCTATATAAGTGCTCTGAAAATTGTAATTTCCAAGGTGAAAATGTTTTACTCAATAAATGTCCTAAGAATGCTGATTTCAGTTCAGCAAAGCAGTTAAATAAGAGCTTACTTTTCGTTTGACTCCAGCTAGGTCATTTATGTTCTGCAATTTAAACACATATTCAAAATCTTTATAGGTCATGAAGTACTGAGCATTTGTCAAACAATATATAGGAAACATTACTTTCCTTACAGTGAAATTTTAGAAAAGCTCTTGAAGCTTTTTCTAGGAGGTCAGAAGAAAGGAAGGAAAACAAAAATTTATAATTTAACAAAAGAAAGGTGAATATATTGCCAAGATAGTTACAGTGATAATAAGGTGTAGATAATGAGACTTGTGAAACCTGGGACTGCAAATTATAGTTAATGGACACTTCATTATTAATCACATTATTGTCTCATGGACATCTTATTATTAATGAACCTTGGTATGGGCCGAATTTCCATCTTGCTGAGCTGTTATCTTCCCTTCTCTGTTGTTTTTTTTTTTTTGTTGTTGTTGTTTGGGTTTGTTTTTTTTCCTAGGGCATTTTAATATTAGATCAATGCTTCTTTTCCTCTGAAACTTTGGCAGTTTTACTTTATTTAAAAATCATAGAAGTCTGGCCTTTCTTTTTTCCTAGTTTCTGAGCTACAAGACTTCAAATGCTATGTTCACCCTTGTGGACAGACAAAAATGATAGCAATAATTATGGTTTCTCAGTCACTTCTTTCCATATCACTTGGACCTGGATCATGTCTTGACAGGACTTTATCTAGACTCTGGGATTAGGCATCCATCAGGGCAGGATGCAGAGCATCCACTACACACTGCAGCAGCCCCTACATTGGACAGTCAAGGAATGGGGACTCTGCAAGGCACATACCAATCAATACCCTGTGGTAATATTAAGAAATTGTGCATTCTGCAGCAAGTGCTGAGGAAACGCTCACAGATGAAAGTCAGTCCTTTATTCCTCCTGAAAAGCTTGAATTCTTTTATGAGATGTAACTCTAAATCAGGTCATTTTTCCCAAAGAAAAACCCCAAACATCTGGACTTATTAGGTTCCATCTAGAGTGAACTTATCAAAACATCTTTAGGACATGAATCTCTTCTCTGCCCAGCCTGTAGCTGTGTCTGGGAAAGTCTTTTCAAGGTGGCTTAGAAGTTGTTCACAATAGACCAAAGTATAGAGAATAGATTCAGAGCAGCCCTGCGGGGAAGGACTTGGGTGTGCTGGTCGATCAGAAAATGATCATGAGCCAGCAGTGTGTGCTTGCAGCCCAGAAAGCCAACGGTACCCTGGGCTGCATCAAAAGGAGCATGACCAGCAGGTCGAAGGAGGTGATCCTGCACCTTTATTCTGCTCTCGTGAGACCTCACTTGGAGTATTGTGTGCAGTTCTGGTGTCCTCAACATAAAAAGGACATGGAACTTTTGGAACAAGTCCAGAGGAGGGCCACGAGAATGATCAGGGGACTGGAGCACCTCCCATATGAAGCTAGGCTGAGAAAGTTGGGACCGTTCAGCCTGGAGAAGAGAAGGCTGCGTGGAGACCTCATAGCAGCCTTCCAGTATCTGCAGGGGGCATATAGGGATGCTGGGGATGGATTCTTCATTAGGGACTCTAGTGGTAGGACAAGGGGTAATGGGTTAAAACTTAAACAGGGGAAGTTTAGATTGGATATAAGGAAGAAATTCTTTCCTATTAGGGTGGTAAGGAACTGAAATAGGTTGCCCAAGGAGGCTGTGAATGCTTCATCCCTGGCAGTGTTCAAGGCCAGGTTGGACGAGTCCTTGGGTAATATGGTTTAGAGCAAGGTGTCCCTGCCCATGGCAGGGGGGTTGGAACTAGATGATCTTAAGGTCCTTTCCAGCCCTAACTATTCTATGATTCTATGATTACATCTAGCACAGAAGAAAACAGAATTTTAGGAAGGACCTAGCAAGTTGTCACCTTGAAGAAATTCAGCTCAAGTTTCTAATTAATATATCTGTAATGCAGCAAATGCACAGGCCTTTGACAAATATGATTAATACTGTATCAAATAAATGGCTCATTTATCAGCTTTTGTGTAGCTTGGCTGTGTTCACATGCATGCCTATGGAAGATAATCACACAGAGCTTGCAACAAAACAAATTGGTTTGTTCTAACCAGCTTAGTAATTAGCACAGAGGGGAGGGAGATTAAAGATCCACAGCATAGGAAGTACTGAGTGCTCCACAAAGGAAAAATGAAAACAAAATTGTCCTAGCTGAATAGCAATATTCAAATTAAATGCTTGCAATAAAGCAAAAATTTGTTTCTTGTCAAGCACTCAGGAAAAGCTAAAATACATATAAAAGCATGACTAGTCTACTTCATAATTACCAAAAGTAGCAATTTGAGGTTTTAAGATAGGCTTTTATTGTCATTTTGTATTGATATCCATCATGTAACAAATCTCTCTGAGTAAGACTCTAGTATTAGCTGACATTTGAGTATTTTTGTACAAAGAAATACCATAATATGGCCTTGTAATTACTTCTCCTACATTGTGTGTTATACTTCCATACTAGTTTTTGGTCTTTATCTGCATACTGTAAATCACTAAATACCGTAAAAGCTAAATGAAGCATGAAACTTCAGCAAAAGCAAAGTGAGAGGAGATGAAAGAAGACCTCCAGGACACAACAGGAAAATAGAAGAGAGTGACAAATTCCTGGGAACTGGGTGTCACAAGTTACCCTCCTTGATTTCCAGTTACAACTTCTACTCATGTCTTGATTGAGGATGATACCCCATTTCCACTATCTACAATCATTTTAAAAAGTTTCAATTGTATTAAAGCCTTTTCTCTGAAAGCAGCTTCCTGAGAGCCTATAAGCCACTTCTTCTCCAGTAGAATCTTGCTTATGTAGTACCCAGTCCATGTTCTTCCTTACTTTCCACTCAAGTGAAACATTTTCTCAAATTGTGTTCAACCAGATGGCTCAAATCCCTCTATCAATAACCCATTCGTTTTGTTATTCATTACTGCACATCTGTAAAAGTTACCAGCAAAAAATGAAGCTGTATTCAACTATGTGCTGGCTTTTGTGTGCTCCCTCAATGCAGAGAAACTAGTGCTTGCCCAGAAAAACAGCAAATGGCAAGATGACATAATGTTTTTCTCCTCCTGTACAGACTGTCTTTCCCCTCGGTATTGCTAAACCCAGAACATTGTACTGACTTTTAGTGTTCTTGTTAACATTAAAAGAAAATAATAAAAAAATACTATCTTTCTCATACTCAGTATTGATATTCCATTGATTTTTTCTACTGAATTTTGTGACTGATAAACTTTGTCATCTAATAACGATCTTTTATAAACATATTTTTTTCAAATAATCTGTACGTTTCACACCTTCTGAACAGGTTAGGGTTCTGACCAGTGTAATATTTTTCTTCATAGAATTCTTTTTTTTCAGTATCTGATATCTTGGACTTCTCTCCCTTTCTGTTAAAGATTTTTACTACATTTTTAGTATTCTGATAAAAGATTTCAGTGTATATAAATGTTATGGTGTAAGCCCAGCCGATAACTCAGAACCACACAGCCACTAGTCCATTCCCACCATTTTCCCCTCTTCCCCTGCTTCCAGAGGAATGAAGAGGAGTATCAAAAGGCTGTAACGCCCATGGGTTGAGATAAGAGCAGTCCAGTAGCTAAGGTACAATACAAAACCACTACTGCTACCACCAATAATGGTAAGAGAAATAACAAGGGGAGAGAACATAAAATTAAAATGGGAAAAGGAAAACAATAAACACAAGTGATGCACAATGCAATAGCTCACCACCTACCAACCAATACCCAGTCAGACCCAAGCAGCAATCCAGACCTTCCAGGTAGCTCCTCCCAGTTTTTGTAATGGGCATGGTGTGCTGCAGTATGGAATACTCCTTTGGCTAGTTTGAGTCCAGTGTCTTGTCTCTGCTTCCTACCAGCTTCCTGTGCCCCTCCTCATTGGCAGAGCATGAGACTGAAAAGTCCTTGATCAGGGTAAGGATTTCTTAACAACAGCTAAAACATCAGTGTGCTATCAGCTTTGTTCTCAGACTAAAGTTGAAAACACAGTGCTGCAGCAGCTACTAAGAAAGAGAAAAATAACTGTTACAGCTGAATGCAGGACAATAAAGTTTCTTTTTAAAAATAAAAAATGTGGTCATATTGCTTGCAGGCAACATGTCTAAAATTTCAATAATCATTGAAATCATGAACACAGCTGAGAAATTCAGTAGTTAACCAGTTGTTAGTTGGTCTATTTATTTATCTCTAACAGTAAAAAATGGTAGAGGTTAACAGAGCCTTGACTGATGCAATGCAAGGTGATGCAATGATTCAAAGATCCAAACTAAACAGCCAGAGTTTATCCAGCTCATCTTCTGACCGAATAAGGATAACTCCTGGTGAAACTGTTAGCAAATTTTTCACCCCAGATTAGCAAATTTTTTTTCCAAGAAGCCACTAATGGGTCCTAAATCAATCGCTTGGGCAGATTCATCTAATGTTAGGGCATGACGTCGCCCAGCCCAGAAGCTGGTATTACAACTATAAATAGGAAATAAGGGAATCCACTAGAGAAGTGTTTTGTTCCTCAGTGTTAGTGTCAGCAATAAAAAAAGTGACTAGTTTAATCTTTAGTTGATCCAGCAGAAGGATATAACTGAGTGGGATCCTTGATTTCTTTGGAGGTTTCCCACTGCCCTATAGTGTCACCTGGACAAAGGAACCATCCATATCCAACACATTTGATGCTTTCTTGGATCCTTTCTCTGCCAATGAAAGAATAATTTATATGGTTAATGAATGCATTATTTCTCCCCCAAAAGTCTCAAATCTCAATATTTTCATGCTTAAAGAAGAACCAGCACCTTCACAGTGAATCCTATCTATTCCTGGGAAAAATGGTTACTTCTGGATAGTCTGTAATACATAGAGATGAGGAGGTAGCTGCTGTCCCTGCCTGTTACAGATGTCTTTCTCCCCAAGAGAAAGACTCCTCACCCCTTTCAAAGACAGTTTTTAGCTGGAGGTTCTCAAGTGTGAGAGACTACAGGTAAGGTAGATCTGTTTTGTTCAAACATTAAGAGGGCAGCTTTTTGCTTTTGAGCACTTTTACTGGATAAAGAAGAGATATGGGATCCCAAGATGTGTTAGGACTGTGTTATGGCAAAGATATCTGTGCTGCTCCTCTGATCATTACTTTTTCATTTTCTCTTGCCATCTGCTGACTGGAAATTTCTGAAACATGTTTGTCTACTTCAAAACTTAAAAAGAAAGGAATAAAGACATAAGAGATCCCAGAAATTATCCCCAAATAGAAAAGCAAACCATCCATCAGATTGACAGAAGCTTGTAAAAAAAAAAAAAACAAAAAACCCCAGTAAGTCTTAGCTGTTCCTTCAAGAATGTTGAACAATGTAGAAAAAATGTTTGCTTAGATGCAATGCTAATACCTTCCTTTACGACAAGAAGAGATTTAAAGCAGCACATCACATGTCACTACAGCAAACAGCATAGTTGCATTCACAAGGAAACACCTCTGTACGTCAGTGCTGCACCTTGTATCTACTATGCATAACTCAAAGGCAGTGAGATATTGTCATGGTTTAAACCCAGCCAGACAGCTTTTTCACTCACTCCCCCCCTTCTTGCCCTCCCCCTACTCTTGGAGGGACGGAGAGGAGAATCAAAAAGAATGCAGCTCCCACGGGTTGAGCTAAGAACAGTTTAGTAACTAAGGTATAACACAAATCACTACTGTTACCACCAGTGATAATAGTGATAAAGGAAATAACAAGGGAAGGGAATACAACACCTCAGCACCAGCCGACAGATAACTCGCCCCCCTAGCCCGACCAAGCACTGACAGATACCTCCTCCAGCTCCGCAGTCCACAAGCCCTTCCGGGTAACTCTCAGTTACATCCTGGGCATGACGTGCTGTAATATGGAATACCTCTTTGGTCAGTTTGGGTCAGGTGTCCTGTCTCTGCTTCCTCCTAGCTTCCCCTGACCCCACAAGTCTACGTAACTAATGGGTGCCACAGATTATACTGATTTACTGATTTACTTCAGCATAGTATAGATAGATCTATTTTGGAAGGAGTTTTTTCGGTTGGTTCTTTCTTTTCATTTTTGGATGACATTGTAGGACAAGACAAGAAATACCAGCCTTTGAAGTGAGTTCAATGGGTATTTGAACAATGAGTTTATCTTTTCCTTCACTTCCCGTAATATATGCACTATTTAGGGGTTATTGCCTCTGTGCAGGCTCAAACTGATGACAAGTTTTATACACTTTACCAATAACTACTCACGGTATTGTGCAACACTGACTCTTTTCATTGCCTTCCTATGTAGTCTGTAAGAATCTTATCCTATTACTAGGCTCAACTGGAAAAATACTGACCCTGTAATTTTGGTGTAGGTTTCAGATGCCACCTTAATCAGCTTAAAGTTGGTTTAATTTATGGATATTTATCTACAATATTATCTGCCTATCTATATCTATCTATAATCTATCTATCATCTATCTATCTATCATCTATCAATCTATCTATTTATCTATCTATCATCTATCTATATCTATCTATCTATCTATCTATCTATCTATCTATCTATCTATCTATCTATCTATCTTCTATCATCTATCATCTATCATCTGTCATCTATCTAATCTACCTACCTACCTACACCCCAACCTACCTACCTACCTACCTACCTACCTATGTGTCTTTAGTTCAGAGTTAATGGATTTTTGCTGAGCTCTGTAGCTACTTCCTTCTCAAAACCATCAACAAACTGGAAAACTGGCAAGCCCTCTAATGTGAGCTGAATGATAAAATAATTATGGTCTGAAGAAATAGCAATCTATAATGATTGGAGTGGAGTTTAGGCTTCAACAGGACAGTTTAGTTAACTCAGAGTAGGTAGACAGTGGACTTGACTTAAAACCAAAGCAGTTAGCATCTGTGTATATAGTTCTCATAGCAAAATATTAATTTTGTTTAAAAGCATGGACTACTTTCATGCTAATACCAGCAAAATAAACATGAACCATATGCAGCTTTTCATGCATTGCTGTACTAGTGACTGTCTCTATTACAAAGCACTGTCCATCTTAAGAGTTAGAGAAACATTCTTAGCAGTATTTCATGATGAACAAAATAGATATGACATACCAGGCAGCAGTCATTTTGCATGTTCAATTTCACTTAGATAACTGTTGACAGTTTCTTTATCCTTGTCTCAGGTCATGTGTGGGTTTTTTTTTTCCAAGAAAATTACTGTTTAGCTGTATTTTATTATTTCTAAAGGAAATAAAAGCAGTTTTTGCACTATGAGCTATCATTTTAAAAATAGAAAAAAACCCTTTTTCTTATTCTTCTTACATTGAAAGTTATAAAGGAATAATCTTTGATCTCCAAAGTATTTCACTTCAACATAACTCTGTGAATTATATCTCTTATTCCGATAAAATTCACTCCCACATATCTTTTCACAGGAACTGTTTGTAGGGACATGATGCTGAACCGTGTGTGAGATGCATTACAAAACCGATTTTGCATATTCTTTATATTTTATAAATTTCTATCCAGTGTTAATGAGTTGGTCCAAAACAGTCTAAGTAATTAAGGTTTGTAGATTCATGGTCAAAGGTACAAAGGTTCAGAGCTATATATTGAGGGATAAATCCTCAAAAGAACTAAAGAAGACACCGAATGAAGTGTTTAATAAAAGCACAAAAGGTCGCTATCTCCTAAAGCATTTTTTTTCAGTTGCAACTTCACTGTAGTCTCTTTCGGGTCATGGGCTAGCAGAATTGCATACAGCAGAGTTGTTTCTCATAAAGTAAACTGTTTTTTATATAATCTCTGAAACTGATGATATTATCTAAGCATCTGTGTCACAGTTTGCTGTGTATATTCTTTCTTTACCAGAAGGTGTCAATTTTCTAGCTGTATTGTCCCTATATCTAGATTTTTCTAAGACAAATTTTAGTTTCTTAATCAGACAGAATTAATACTAGTTTCGGCACAGTTAAGAAGAGCTAGTCTTCGACGTTTTAGCATGGCTTTCATTATAACTGCATACATTAAAGTGTGTCGTGGTTTAACCCCAGCCAGACAGCTTGTTCACTCGCTCCCTCCCCCTTCTTGCCCTCCCCCTACTCCTGAAGGGACAAAGAGGAGAACTGAAAAGACTGCAACTCCCACGGGTTGAGATAAGAACAGTTTAGTAACTAAGGTATAACACAAATCACTACTGCTACCACCAATAATAGTAACGATAAAGGAAATAACAAGGGAAGAGAATACAACACCTCATCACCAAGTGACCGATAACTCGCCCGCCCAGCCCAACCAAGCACCGACTGATCCCTCCACCAACCCTCCAGTCCCTGCCCTTCTGGGTAACTCTCCCAGTTACCTCCTGGGCATGACGTGCTGTGGTATGGAATACTTCTTTGGTTAGTTTGGGTCAGATGTCCTGTCTCTGCTTCCTCCTGGCTTCCCCTCCTCCCTGGCAGAGCATGAGGCTCACAAAGTCCTTGGCCAAACCAAAACACCATTTTTATCAGCTCTGTTCCCAGCCCGAAAGTCAAAACACAGCACTGCACAAGCTACAAGAAAGAGAAAAATGACTGCTACTGCTAAAGCCAGGACAAAGTGTTATAATAAGACTCTGGACAACTGTATGGAAATAACTTATGTATTTAAATGGAATTCATCTACAAAGATGTCTATAAGTCTTAGTGTCTCTCTCACTCCCCCCCTTCCTCCCCCCGCTCCAAGAGAGATGGGGAGGAGAACCAAAAGAATGTAACTCCTAGGGGTTGAGGTAACAAGAGTCCAGTAACTAAGGTACAACACAAAACCACTATTGCTACCACCAATAATAATAATGATCAGGGAAATAACAAGAGAAGAGAATACGACCACTCACTGCTCACCAACCGATACCCAACCCGACCTGAGCAGTGATGTCCTGCTTCTGGGTAACTGCCCTCAGTTTATACACTGGGCATGACATGCTGTGGTATGGAATACCCCTTTGGTTAGTTTTAGTCAGGTGTCATGTCTCTGCTTCCTCCTGGCTTCCATGAGACTCCTGGCAAAGCATGATACTCAGAAAGTCCTTGGTCAGGGTAAACATTACTGAGCAGCAACTAAAAACATCGGTGTTATCAGCGCAGTTGTCAGGCAGAAAGTCAAAAGCACAGCACTGCACCAGCTATTAAAAAGGAGAAAAATGAGTGCTACTGCTAAACCCAGGACAGTACCCACCTCTTATTCCATATCATTGACGGCATGCTCAGATCTCACATTTTCAATATACCAACACTCTTATCTTATATATCTACATATGTATATATACATCCACATACACAGAGAGAGATCATTCCTTAGTGCATGGACCAAACCGTATAAAGCTGTTGAGTCCATCCGGTCCATGTCAGGCTCCATCTCTTGTAACAGTCTTTCAGAGCAGGAGAGGCTGTGTGCAATGTTGGATCATTGCCTGCTGATGATAACCGCAGAACTCATCTGGTTTCATCAAAGTTCATTCCTTTTTGGGATGATGGTCAGAGAGAAGTCAGGGCCAGTCGTCGGAGACCTGAAGACATCTACCTGGTGGGCTATAAAAGTGCTACATAGCAGGCAACAGCATACAATTGAGTTCATTGGATGTTTTCCCCTAAAATCAAATCCCCTTGACTTACACATCGGAGTTCCCCATCTTTCCATGTTGCCCGCCAAATATATCTGGGTCCCTGAACGAAAGCAATCCCATGAGTGGGTTTGCCTTTACCTGAAGCAGGAATAACCCAGACTGTCTTCCCCAGCAAATTCTTTATGTGCACCACAGGAACTTTATCCCATTCTACAGTATGTAGAAGTTCTGACTGGGCTGGGCCAACCCTGTTGGGAGATCCTCTGGTGTTGACTATCTAGGTGACTTTTGGTAAGTGTGTATCCCAAGGTTTGAAAGTCCCACCACCCATTGCGCTCAGTGTAGTTTTTAACAGCCCATTGTACCTTTCGATTTTCCCAGAGACTGGTGCATGCCAGGGGACGTGATATACCCACTCAGTGCCATGCTCTTTGGCCTAAGTGTCTATAAGGTTGTTGCAGAAATGAGTCCCATTGTCTGACTCAGTTCTCTCTGGGTTGCCGTGTCGTCACAAGATTTGTTTCTCAAGGCCCAGGATAGTGTTCCAGACAGTGGCATGGGGCACAGGGTATGTTTCCTGCCACCCAGTGGTTGCTTCCCACTTGCCTTATCGGGTTGATGGGAATGTGATATAGTCAATCTGCCAGGCCTTCCAATTTGTACTTCAGCCATTGTCCTCCATACCAAAGAGGTTTTAACCATTTAGCTTGTTTAATTGCAGCACGTTTCACACTTGTGAATAACCTGGGCAATAGTGTCCATTGTTAAGTTCACCCCTTGATCATGAGCCCATCTGTATGTTGTACATCTGCCCTGGTGCCCTGAAGTGTCATGGGCCCGCTGGGTCAAAAATAATTCACCTTTATGTAGCCAATCTGAGTCCATCTGAGCCACTTCAATCTTAGCAGCTTTATCCACTTGTTGGTTGTTCTGGTGTTCCACAGTGGCCCGACTTTTGAGTACATGAGCACCCACATGACATACCTTCACCACCAGATTCTGCACCTGGCCAGCGATATCTTCCCACAGTGCAGCAGCCCAGCATGCGTTTACCTCTGCGTTGCCAGTTGTTCTTCCATTGCTGCAACCACCCCCACAGGGCATTTGCCACTATCCATGAGTCAGTATAGAGATAAAGTACCGGCCACTTTTCTCATTCAGCATTGTCCAAGGCCAGCTGGAGGGCTTTCACCTCGGCAAACTGACTCAATTCATCCTCTCTTTCAGCAGTTTCTGCAACTTGTCATCGAGGACTCCATACAGCTGCCTTCCATCTCCAATGCTTTCCCACAATACGGCAGGACCCATCAGTAAACAAGGCATACTGCTTTTCACTTTCTGACAATTTATTATATGGTGGGGTCTTTTCAGCATGCATCACCCCCCTCTGGTGACATTCCAAAATCTTTGCCCTCTGGCCAGCTGATGACTTCTAGAATTCCTGGACGACTGCAATTTCCTATTCGAGCTTCTTGTGTAATTAACACGGCCCATTTACTCCATGTAGCATCAGCTGTATGATGTGTAGAGGAGACCCTGTCTTTGAACATCCAGCCCACCACAGCCAATCAGGGTACCAGGAGGAGCTGTGCTTCAGTGCCAACCACTTCCGAAGCAGCTCAAACCCCTTCATAGGCTGCCAGTATCTCTTTCTCAGTTGGGGTATAGCTTGCCTCGGATCCTTTGTATCCCCGACTCCAAAAACCAAGGGGTCGACCTCAAGTCTCCCCTGGAGCTTTCTGCCAGAGGCTCCAGGTAGGACCATTCTCCCCAGCTGTGGTGTACAGTACATTTTTTACATTTGGCCAGTCCAGACTGGTCCAAGGGCTACTGCATGAACTATCTCTCATTTAATTTGCTCAAAGGCTTGTTGTTGCTCAGGGCCCCATTTAAAATCATTCTTCTTCCAGGTCACATGATAGAGAGGGCTTACAATCAAACTGTAATTTGGGATGTGCATTCTCCAGAACCCCACAGCACCCAAGAAAGCTTGTGTTTCTTTCTTATTAGTTGGTGGAGACATTGCTGTTATCTTGTTGATCACATCTGTGGGGATGTGGCAGTGTCCATCTTGCCATTTTATTCCCAAAAAATTAATCTCCTGTGCAGGTCCCTTGACCTTAAGTCTGTTTTATGGCAAAACAGGCTTTCAGCAGGATTTGGATTATTTTCCTCCCTTTCTCAAAGACTTCCGCTGTATCGCCCCACACATTAATGTCATCAATGTATTGCAGGTGTTCAGGAGCTTGCCCCTGTTCCAGTGCAGTCTGGATCAGTCCATGGCGAATGGTAGGGTTGTGTTTCCAGCCCTGGGGCAGTCGGTACCAAGTGAACTGGACACCCCTCCAAGTAAAAGCAAACTGTGGCCTGCACTCTGTTGCCAAGGGAATTGAGAAAAATGCATTGGCAATATCAATCGTGCCATACTACTTGGCTGCCTTTGACTCCAGTTCATACTGAAGTTCTAGCATGTCCAGTACGGCAGCACTCAATGGTGGTGTGACTTCATTCAGGCCACGATCGTCTACTGTTAGTCTCCACTCTCCGTCAGACTTTCGCGCTGGCCACATGGGGCTATTAAAGGGCGAGAGGGTCCTACTGATCACTCCCTGACTCTCCAGTCTATGGATCAGCTGATGGATAGGAATCAAGGAGTCTCGGTTGGTGCAATATTGCCACCAGTGCACTGTTGTGGTCGCAACTGGCACTTGTTGTTCTTCAACCTTCAGCAACCCCACAACACAAGGATCCTCTGAGAGACCAGGCAAGGTGGACAGCTGCTCAATTTCCTCAACCTCCAAAGCAGCAATACCAAAAGCCCATTGGTACCCTTTTGGGTCTTTGAAGTACCCTCTCCTGAGGTAGTCTATGCCAAGAATGCATGGAGCCTCTGGACCAGTTACAATAGGGTGCTTTTCCCATTCCCTCCCAGTCAGGCTGATTTCAGCCTCCAGTAGAGTCAACTTTTGGGATCCTCCTGTCACTCCAGAAATATATATGGGTTCCACCCCTTGACAGCTTGATGGCATCAGGATACACACTGCACCGCTATCTACTAGAGCCTTATACTTCTGTGGGACTGAGGTGCCCAGATCTGCCATCTGATCCACACAGTCCAGTAAATCCAATTGTCCCCTACCTCCACCTGGCTGGAGGCAGGGCCCCTCTAACAGTCATCCTATTGGTCATTTACGTCTTGTTGACAGGGATTATTCTTTGTTATCAGAGGAGCTAGAGTAAAATCAGCTCTACCACTCCATCTGGGAACCTGCTCACCAGAGACTGAAGCCACAGCTTTCATGGGATGATCAGCCTTGACCCTTGTCCTCCTCTTCAATTCATGCACCCATTCCTCCAAAGCTGAGATAGTTTTTCCACCCCACTTTATCATGTCTTCTCCGTGACCCCATAGGTAAAACCATAGGGTAGCCCATGGCATATACCTTTTATATCTTCTCTCTTAAGCAGTAGGACGCCTTTTGTTAATAGCTGAGAGCTGTGTTGGTACACGTGAGGAGCTGGATAGATCAGATCAATCATTTCTCAATAGTTTGAACTACTGGGACAGTTTTTCTACAGCTGAAGTGATAGAAGGGGTGAGATTGTCTTTGAACTCTCAGAGTTTATGAAACATTTCATCCACTGTTAGTGGTACTATGTCATTTCAGGTTACTGTTGCCAGTGAATGGGCATATGATGATGGTGCATTCCATGTAAATTTCCGCCACATGGGTTGTGCACATTCGACTTCATCTGGATCTATGGGTGCATCCCCGGCATTTGGCTTGATGTTCTATATCATCTCTACAACAGCTGATTCCCTCAGAGACTGGATGCTTTTCTCTAGAGTAATCCACTTGGCTGAACAACTCATAACATCTTCCTTGTATGGAAACCTTTCTTTCACAGCTGCCAAGAGCCACTTCCAAAGGCTGAGGGATTGTTTTTCTCTTGCAGTTGCTTTGTCAATTCCCTGTTCCCTAGCAAGTGGTCCCAGCTGCTTGGCTTCCTTACCTTCTAGTTTGTGACCATCGGCCCCATTGTCCCAGCATCTGAGTAACCAGGTGATGATGTGCTCCCCTGGTTGACGGGTAAAATCTTTTCACATGTTTCATAGCTCAGTTGAGGTCTGAGGTTGAGACATCACTTCTTCTTCTTCTTCCTCTGATTCACATAGTAGTAACTTCCGGTCAGATGCTGTCCCAGGTGATGAGTACATTGTTTCTTCATCTTGCTTCATCTTTCTTGCCTCTTTTTTGCTTTACACCTTGCGTACAGGGGCAACCAATATTGGCATAAATTGGTCCTCTGGTTTAGTTGCCGTGATTATCACTGTGGTCAGAGTGGCTGCAGTATCTGTTGTCAGAGTTTGAGTAGCTGCTGTAGTTGTCGCTGGAGCTGGTGCAGCTGCTGTACTTGGAGTTGGAAGAGCTGTGTTGTCTGTTGCTTTGCCATCAGATCCAGGGACATTTTTTTCCTTTTGAAGGTGCTGGAATGTGTTGAACAGGGCTCTGTATGATAGGTCAAGCCCTAGGACGTTCCCATGATTTGTCCATCTCTCGTATGACCAGGATGACAACACACCTCATTTAAGTGTTTTATTATTTTTTCTGGATTTGGCACTTGTTCAATGGTGAAATTCCAAAGCAGTGGAGGGGCCTGCTGGCCTAGCTACTTGCCCATACTATACCCCACACCCTACCACTCATAACTGTCCAGCCTTCAGGAAAACTTCTTGGTCCTCCTATGTCGTTGTCTAACTCTAGACAAGACCTAAACCCGACTCTGCTTAACTCTTGAAATCAGATGATATGGTCGTGGGTAAAACACAGTCTGTGTGCGTGCCAACATGGTGATCCCCATCACAATCAGCATGCAGGTCTGATAAACACTAACAGAGCAAGTGCAGGTTGTAAGTAAGGTACAACAAGCTAAAACTCCAAGATTGGGAGCAACAACTTTGAGAGCCAATAAATCAGCATTGTGACTACCGACATTAATCCTAAACAGTGAATGCTTATCACAAACATAATTAGACACACTCTAGTGAGATCTATTGTTATCTCAACACTTTGTACCCCATGTTGGGCACCAAAAATAGCTATGGTGGCTTAAACACAATCAGCCACGCAGTCTCTCTCTCACTCCCCCTTTTATCCCCCCTGCTCCAAGAGGGATGGGGAGGAAATTAGAAAGAATGTAACTCCTACTGATTCAGATAAAAACAGTCCAGTAACTAAGGGATAACACAAAACCACTACTGGTACCACCAATAATAATAATGATAAGGGAAATGAAAAGAGAAGAGAATACAACCACCCGCCGACTGATACCCAGCCTGGCCGAGCACTGATTTAGCCCTTCCGGGTAGCTGTTCTCAGTTTATATACTGGACATGACATGCTGTGGTATGGAATACCCCTTTGGCTAATTTTAGTCAGGTGTCATGTCTCTGCTTCCTCCTGGCTTCCCGTCCTTCCTGGCAAAGCATAAGACTCAGAAAGTCCTTTGTCAGGGTAAACTTTACTGAACAGCAACTAAAACCACCAGTGTTATCAGCACAGCCCCCAGGCCAAAAGTCAAAAAGACAGCACTGCACCAGCTACTAAGAAGGAGAAAAATGAGTGCTACTGCGGAACACAGGACACTTTGCAACACTTTTCATTATGTAGATAGGAAAATTAGTACCTGTTCAAAAAAAAAAAAAAAAAAGTTTGGAAGATCTGTGACAACCAAAATCCATCCACAGATTGAATTGGAAGGACAGAACACAAGGTAACACAGGGAGATTTTTTCTCTTTTTTTATCCCTTGTCTGTCATCTGAAGTACTGATTTCAGAGGTCTCTTTTGCATCCGGTTGATAGCATACCTAGGTAGTTCCACTGCAGTCCTCACTCCCACCATTTTTCCCTCCCACCCTCCTTCCTCAGGGGTGGGGAGGAGAATTGAAAGAATGCAGCTCCTACGGGTTGAGATAAGAACAATTCAGTAGCTAAAGTACAATACAAGAACACTACTGCTACCGCCAATAATAATAATGATAATGGACATAACAACAGGAGAGAATATAAAATTAAAAGGGGAAAAGAAAAAAAAAAACAATGAACGCAAGTGATGCACAGTATAATTGCTCACCACCAGCTGACGGATACCCAGTCCGACCAAGCAGTGATTAGTCCCTTCTGGGTAAGTTCCCCCAGTTTATATACTGGGCATGACATGCTGTGGTATGGAATACCACTTTGGCTAGGTTGGGTCAGGTGCCCTGTCTCTGCTTCTTCCTGACTTCTTGTGCCCCTCCTCACTGGCAGAGCATGAGAGACTGAACAGTCCTTCATCAGGGTAAATGCTGCTGAGCAACAACTAAGTAAGGCATTGGTGAGTTATCAGCATTGATCCCAGGCTGAAAGTCAAAAACACAGCACTGCACCAGCTACTAAGAAGGAAAAAATTAGCTGCTACAGCTGAACCCAGGACGGTATACTTCATGATTTTTCTGCATAATCAGTAAATTAATACTGAAATAAAAGCTTGGCTAAAGTAAATAAGGATTTTAACGAAATAAACATTGTGATACTACCTCCAGCTGAGCAGGTTAACAGTTAAGATATGACAGGATAGGATACAAAATGCTGTTAACTTGCTTTTTGCATTACTAAGTGTGCCTTCTTGCACAGTGTTTCCTTTACCTTTGGCAGGTACTGCAAAAAATTATCTTGCTACATTTTCCCCCAGGTTAGGGAGGACTGTTTAGCGGAAACATTCATATATGGGGGTTTTGGAGATGGAAAAACATTTATTCATGAGATTGTCCCCAACATATAAGAGGTTGTTGCTAATCTAGTCACTCATTTATATGGATTTTACCACACTTCCCTGTCCCCACAATCATATCTTCTCTGTTTGCTCTATTTAATTGTGTGCTGTCTGAGGGATCCTTTCAATATTTATTTTTCCCCATGAACTGGCTGTGGAACTTCCCTGTTATCTCCCCTCCCACCTTTGAAACAAGATTGGGATGCCTGACTTAACTTTGCAACACTTTGAACCAGCTCCTTCACTTTTATCTTTCATTTATCTCAATTAAGTTATCACAAGTGGATCTGGAAATTGAAGATTAAAAAAAGCAATAAAACCAGGCATCATTAGAAATAATCCTTGCACTTATGCTGCCTATATATCTCTCCAGTCTTCTGGCTTCTTGGTCACTAAAGCAGCTACTCAGCTCTATACCCTTGTGGCACAGAAAATATGACATCACCATTACTTGCAGGAGGCCACAAACTTCAATTTGATTTAACCAGGGACTTTTTCTGGGCTTATTTTATTTGGCTGTACCGGCAATTGTTGAATTCTGACTACTGTGTTTAATGTGAACATCTGGAAGACTGTACACAGCATGGAAGACGGTACACAGCATGGAAGAGCATAAGCATGGAATGACAGCAGAGGCCTTGAAAGTGCAGGAACAAGATAATATTGGAGGCCCCAATGATATATAAGTAATCAGTAGTCAACTTGTAATTAGCAGAAGATGCAGAACATTTACTCAATGTATAGAATTACACAACTCACTTTATATAGAAACTGGAATGTAGGGTGGGATTACTAACTTCTGATGAAAGAGGAAATGTGTAGAGCATACAGGCAAATTCACTAAAATGCCCCTGGGAAGGGTGATGATTCCTCATCATTCAGCAACCAGAGGCTATCTACCTGATAGTGAGGTGAATATAACACCAAAAAAAAGAAGGGATAAATACTGAAACATTTCTGTGTGTACAATTTCAACTAGCTGTAATATGAACTATGGAAGTGCCATTTTGACCAGAATAATAATTGATTAGACTGTTAAGGCTTCAGTTAGACTAATAATGAATTCTTGGTAATCAATTCTTTGTCTTGACAAAAACTATATTTTACTGTAAGTCACTGCTGGTACAGATGATGGCAACTAGCCCTCAAAGTGAACAAATCTTAGATAATTTGTCATCCAAATGTAATTTCTTTGCACTAGGAAGTAGATATGTCCTCCTTTTGTGTTGACAGTCACTTTTATTTTTTTCCTCCCTCCTGGAAGGCTGGATTCAATAAGACAAACTGTATAGTTATGCATTCTGTCAAAAATGTTATACAACCAACAGAGAAAAAGAATTGTACTCTGAATTGTAAGGTTAATAAGTGTTATTAGAGAAAGCGAGAGGCAATAACCATGCAACTGTTCTTATTCTTGTAGGGTAATTAATATTTTAGCCCTTGAAAATTATGTCTGATTACAGATTACTTGCATATCAGTGTCATTACTTTTGTTTTTCTAATTAGTACAGCAGAACATGAGATTAAGAAAAACAATTTTTATTATTTTTTTTTTGTCACAGGTTTAGTTTATGGGTCAAATTCATAAAGTGGGGCCCTATCTGTAAAACAACTTCACCTTCTGAAGCAAGTGATGTGCTGGAGAGTCTGATCATCTACAAACTGAGGCTGTGAACGCTCTCTGGCAGCTCTATTGCACTACTAAAGAGCAGGAGCTGACAGTGACTGAGAGGAAAAGCAACACCAACCTTCATTAGTCTTTTCTTAGCAACAGCAGAGCAAAATAATTGCTGTTTCAAAGGAAAGTACTGCAATAAGTGATTATATCAGGGGAAGAGAAGCTGCATAATCCACTGATAGTACTACGAATTTATCTTTGCTCTGTTTTCCAAGCAACTTATTGGAGCATTTCATTCTGTCCTCCTTTAGAAAAATGTTGAGGGCATCCTAATTAGTTTTCCTATGTTCCATTCCTTGAACTGATGAACTCTTTACAATGGAAACTCTTTTTTAAATGCTTTTGTTTAAGTTTGTCCTTTCAAATTAAATACAAAACAAAGCAAACAAACAGACAAAACAACAAGAACAAAAAAACCCACAAGGCAGTATTTAATGGAGTAATACAAAGATTAAATTAACATTATTCTGAAATAATTTCTTGAGAAAGAAGGCTGTGAGCAGAATCGGAAAGCCACAAATGTATGAATTGCTTAAGACTTTGCTATCAGATGATTAAATTATAATTGCAACAAATGAATGCCTCCCACATACCCATATTTAACAGTGCCTTAAAGTGTAGAAAATTCTTCAGATCTTTTAGAATAACATTCATTTCAGCTTCAAAATGTTCATATGAGCTATCATTTATTTGAGGAATTTTAACTTAATAATCCAGGAAATATGTTTTTACACATCAAAGCTCCAGTGTGCTGATTTCCTCAGAGGAACAAAATCTATCACCAAAAATATAATAAGAAATAAGTATTCAAATGTTATGTGAATTATAATAAGATGGCATATAACAAACTAAGATCCCTAAATTAAAATTTTGAGAACATTAATGCATACCTATGAATGCCTACAGATGTAGATGATAAAAACCCTTAGTAGGTAACTACTTGAATCTTTTACTGTTGTGCTAAAATATGAACTTTTTCTTCTGAGAAACCATTTTCTTTTCTAGTAAAAATAAAACATCAGTTAATAGAAAAAAACCCTTTATATTTGCATTTTAATTAGAACTGGTTTTAATTTACATAGTGAATAAAAAAATCAAAATGGAAAATGGGACTATGAGATTCCTTTTTCATTTTTTAGTTTAGGATAAACTTAAATAAAATCAAAACTTCTCTACAAAACCTTTCATTTTTGAGAAATCAGTAGGCTTAGTGAGGAGCTTTGTCTCAAGAAAACTTTCATCCAGCTCTATGTCACTGTGTGTGGTGCAAAAGCACATACTTATAATTCAACAGATCCATAAAAATAAACCTGATGAGGAATTTGGTTCTCTTTTAAAAGCTGCATTCTGCGATGTTGAAGTTGGTGAGAGCTTTGTCAGTTACTTCAATTAACAAAAAAGTGACTCTTTTAAATGCCACGATTCACTTTTCAGATCAGTGAGGTTGGGTTTTGTTGTAATTTTTGAAAACTATAAAGCTTTTTAATTCAATATTGCTACATTAAGTAAATGAGAGAGTGAAAAACATGAACATGACTGGACTTTTCCTGTAGCTCTTTTGCATTCAGCTCTTATTGATTTCTGTGGATTAGGACACAACCATTGGGAGCATGTGCTGAACACAAGATTGCTACTGTGCTCATACAGACTAACTTTTAAACACTTCTTCTAGCTGCCTCCTGGGTTTCAAGATGACATTTAAGCAAGGCAACGTCAAATTATTGCTCTCTAGGCATGTTTAAGAAAGTTAAATGATAAAGTTTTAAAACAGTATTACCTTCCTTTCCACCAAACCCTAGGGAAAAAAAAAAAAAAAAAAAAAAGGAAAAAATTAAAGAAAGAAAAAGAAAAATATTTTTTACAGCTCACAATTATCTTATGTAACTGCTTCAACATGCTTTTATTTTCCTCTTTTTAGTAAAGGGATATTTAGTGTCTTCTGATAACTGTAAAATCCACTGATTTCAAATTCCAGATCTTTGAAATTGACTTGCTTATTTTGAATGAACCATGAAATTTTAAATACTTTTCTTTTATATGCTGTCAAGATGTATCTTCTTACTGCATCAATCCCAAAATAAAATGCAGTGTCAGTCATCATAATACTAACAAATTTCAAATGTTAAGATAGTAACTGAAAGTTTATTTTATGAGAGTGCCCAGCATCTGTTCTGTGATGATGGTGTTCATGTTTTAGCTGTAACAAATTAAATAGAACAGAAATATGTAATTAAAATTAACCTCTAGTTCTTTTACAGAACACTTGCATAATTAACAAAAGCTGAAGTTAAAACTCCCTCTTACTGTAATTGATTTTAACTGATTATAAAACCTCAACTCTGAACAGCATTTTTGTTTTTCATTAGTATCCATATTGCTTATTGCATGTACATGCCACATTGTTTGCTCCATACATTTTCACGCTTGGCAGAATGAATATTCTCCATGCACCCATTCTAATTAGAAAGGATGCTTGAAACACCTGATAATGACCTAATGTCTCCACTGGTTCGAGTTCATTCTATATTTCAAAACTGATTTCACATATGACATTAATAGCTACCCATATACTTTGGCAAGACCAGAATATGCTTATAATGTGTAGAAGAAAAAGGGAGATGTCTTGTACATCTCACTTGTAGCGTGGATTAATAGTTCTTCAGGTCCATATTTTCCTGAGGCTCTATTAGAATGTCTGTCCCTTTGAGACAGGTCAGTGAAGAAATGAAATAAAGTACTTTCATATTCAGTAGTCATACCTGCAGTGAAAAGGCGTGTCAGAACAACCTGAAGGGCTTTTTAATAACGACATTTGGAAGATAGACCTAAAGTAACAGTATACAGGTATTCCTTCTGCATAAACCTTCTACCTACTAATTAATCTTTCCAAGAGATATCCTTTCCAATTTCTGACTCAGAAACAAGTGTAATTTAAAATGGGGTGGGAAGATTATCATTTGTGCAACTAAGAGTATTAAATTTAACAATTAAAGCAGAGGCATCATGGAAGAAATAGGAACCTGAAAGGCAAATCTTCAGTATGTAGCTCAGCAAGGCAATTTTATCTTACCATTACCATTTTCAAATACCTTCAAGTACTTGAAAAAATGTCAAAAAGTCAGGACAACCTGAAAATTTAACTACTAAATCCTTACCAAGCAGTTACGAATAATAGCTTTCTCCTAGGAATAAAATGGAAGAGTTTCTGATTTAAAATTTTGAAACGATTAGCTGAAGAATGTATAAAAAGTAACATTTTACTGGTAGTTCAACACTATTAATTTTTTTTTCTATTTTACTTTCATGCCACTATAATAATTTTTAAATAACTAGATTGCAAAATCTGGTTTGAAGTTAATGCAGCTACTCACATGATAAGAAATTATTAGCCCACCTCAGCCTTAACAACAGATGTTAGAAAATAATTTCCAAGACTAATTTTTGACATACTAACATTTTTTGGGCAGTTATGTCTTTTTTACTCATGTTACTTTTGTAGTTTAAAATGAACTGCACTGGTCCATAATCTAATTTTATAGTCCTTTTTTATGGAGTCTTCATTCTGGTGAGGTGCCAGGCAAATGGAATAGAATAAGTACATACAATACATATTTTTATTCATCGGCACATTTTTTATCACAACAGAGTTGCATATTCCCCTATGGGAACACTCTTGTGGTGGTGCATCCATCCCCCTTTCTCCCAGACCCCTCTGCTTCACCAAGAATTCCTGTTAGGATATGACCCTTATGTGTTAAGTAAATATTTCCTTATTGTCATGTAAATATGTTTATGAGTTTCAGAAATCATATACTAAATGAAAATATTTTATAGTTTGGCAAATACATATGTCTGGTATATGGTTTTGAAGTATGCCAGAGAACTGCTGTTCATACTTGTTCAGCCATCTTTTTAATATATTCAGTTGTCCTCAGCAAGTTTGCCGATGACACCAGTTTGGAGACATTCAAAACCCGCCTGGACACGTTCCTGTGTAACCTTATCTAGGTGTTCCTGCTCCAGCAGGGGGATTGGACTAGATGATCTTCTGAGGTCCCTTCCAATCTCTAACATACTGTGATACTGTGAATACTGTGTTTGAAATTTATAAACAGAGGCTTTTGGGTTTTTTTCCCAGTCGTGTACCTCCCTGCCTTGTTCTAAAGGATGTTACATTCAACAGTACCTACAGTATGCTCTGCCTAGTTTTCACTAAATATCAGTATAGCAGCATATAGTTTGCCAAAATAACCTCTTGTTTTTATTGACAATATGCAGTATTAGAAAACAGAATCTTTTTTGAAACACAGATTCATCTTTCTTTTAAAAGAAAGAAATAAAAAATATTTTGGAAGGAGTAAAAAAAATCTATTTTGATTAACTTAAAGAGCTAAAGTACTCAAGGATACATTTCCTAAGTTTTATAACAATATAGGACTTAGTATAGTACATAATACGTAGTACATTTGGTTCATAGTACGTTTAAGATCCTGAACGTACACAAGTCCATAAGATCTGACGAAGGCCATCTGCGGCAGTCGGGTGATGTTCCCAACGACAGGAGAAAGGGAAATATAACCCCCATTTTCAAGAAGGGGAAAATGAATGACCCAGGGAACCTCAGACCAGTCACTCTCACCTCTGTGCCTGGCAAAATCTTGGAGCAGATTCTCATGGAAGGCATGCTAAGGCACATGAAAACAACAAGGTGGTTGGTGACAGCCAGCATGGCTTCACTAAGGGGAAATCCTGCCTGATCAATTTGGTGGCCTTCTATGGTGGGACTACGGAACAGATGAACAGAGGTAGAGCCGCTGATGTCATCTACCTAGACTTGTGGAAAGCGTTCGACACTGTCCCACACGACATCCTTGTCTCTAAATTGGAGAGACATCAATTTGATGTATGAACCACTCGATGGATAAATAACTAGCTGGATGGCAGCAAGCAAAGAGCTGTGGTCAATGGCATGTCCACTTGGAGACCAGTAATGAGTGGTGTCCCTCAGAGATCGGTGTTGGGACCGGTCTTGTTCAACATCTTTGTCGCTGACATGGACAGTGGGATTGAGTCTGTACTCAGCAAGTTTGCTGATGACACCAAGCTGTGTGGTTCAGTTGATAAGCTGGAGGGAAGGAATGCCATCCAGAGGGACCTTGACACACTTGTGAGGTGGGCCGATGCCAACCTTATGAAGTTTAACCATGCCAAGCACAAGGTCCTACACCTGGGTTAGAGAAATCCCAGACACAGCTACAGGTTGGGCAGAGAAGAGATCCAGAGCAGCCCCGCGAAGAAGGATTTGGGGGTGTTGGTCGATGAGAAGTTTAGCATGAGCTGGCTTCAGTGTGTGCTCCTAGCCCAGAAAGCCAACCGTATCCTGGGCTGCATCAAAAGGAGCATGACCAGCAGGTCAAAGGAGGTGATCCTGCCCGTCTGCTCTGCTCTCCTGAGACCTCACTTGGAGTATTGTGTACAGTTCTGGTGTCCTCAACATAAAAAGGGCACAAAACTTTTGGAACAAGTCCAGAGGAGGGCCACGAGGATGATCAGGGGACTGGAGTACCTCCTGCATGAAGATAGGCTGAGAAAGCTGAGACTGTTCATCCTGGAGAAGACAAGGCTGCGTGGAGACCTCATAGCAGCCTTCCAGTACCTGAAGGGGGTCTATATGGATGCTGGGGATGGACTCTTCATGAGGGACTGTAGTGGTAGGACAAGGGGTAATGGGTTCAAACTTAAACAGGGGAAATTTAGATTGGATAAAAGGAAGAAATTCTTTCTTGTTAGGGTGGTGAGGCACTGGAATGGGTTGCTAAGGGAATATCTTGTGCTTTTTCAATGGTTTGGGCAGCAAAATATTCATCTGGACAGTGTTTAGCAATTCCCAGAGGAGTAAGTATGCTTATATGCTGTCAGGATTATAATTTCTCAGTCACTATTTTCTTACAGGTTACCTTTTCACTCTGTTCCTCCTGCTCAGTGATCAGATAGACTTCTCACTTACTAGCAACGTAGCCTCTGACTTCCCTGACCTACTCAGATTTCTGTTAAGTTTCCATCAAGTCATATTCCTTCTAGAATTGACAATATGATGGCTTAATGTTATTATTATCTTGCACAGAACATTAATTAAGAGTTCCACAGGACTGGTGATGGTATACTTTAGTTATCACAGTCTCTTCAATTTTTTATTTTGTATTTATATTTCTCCATTTTTAAGAAGTGGAAAATGGATGACCCAAGAAACTACAGACCAGTCAGTCTCACATCTGTGCCTGGCAAAATCGTGGAGCAGTTTCTCCTGGAAAGCCTACTAAGGCACATGGAAAACAACAAGGTGGTTGGTGATAGCCAGCATGGCTTCACTAAGGGGAAATCCAGTCTGATCAATTTGGTAGCCTTCTATGGTGGGGCTGCAGAACTGATGGACAGGGGCAAAGCAGGTGATATCATCTACCTGGACTTGTGCAAAGCATTCAACACTTCTGCACAACACCGTTGTCTCTAAACTAGAGAGATATCAATATGCTGGATGGACCACTCAGTGTATAAAGAACTGGCTGGATGGCCACAGACAGAGAGTTGTGGTCAACGGCTTAATGTCCAACTGGAGACAAGTAGAGAGTGGTGTCCCTCAGGGATGGGTGCTGGGACCGGTCTTGTTCAACATCTTTGTCGGTGACATGGACAGTGGGAATGAGTGAGCCCTCAGCAGGTTTGCTGATGACACCAAGCTGTGTGGTTCGGTTGATACACTGGAGGGAAGTGATGAGATCCAGAGAGACCTTGACATACTGGAGTGATGTGCAAATGACAGCCTCATGAAGTTCAGCTGTGTAAATTGCAAGACCTTACACCTGAGTCAGGGCAATCTCAGGCACAGGTATGGCTTAAGTGGAGAAGTGATTCAGAGCAGCCCTGTAAAGAAGTATTTGAGGGTGTTGGGTGACAAGAAACTTAACATGAGCCGGCTTCTGTGTGCACTCACAGCCCCGAAAGCCAACTGTATTCTGAGCTGCATCAAAAGGAGCAAAGAAAATCTGGTCACAGGAAGTGATCCTGCCCCTCTATTCTGCTCTCATGAGACCACACTCGGAGTACTGTGTATAGCTCTCTTGTCCTCAATACAAGAAGGGCATGGAGATGTTGGAGCAAGTCTAGAGGAGCCCACAAGGATAATCAGGGGGCCAGAGCACCTCCCATTTGAAGACAGGACAAGAAAGTTGGGGCTGCTCAGCCTGGAGAAGAGAAGGCTGTGTGGAGACCTCATAGCAGCCTTCTACTATCTGAAGGGGGACTACAGGGATGCTGGACAAGTACTCTTCATCAGGAACTATAGTGACATGACAAGGGGTAATGGTTCCAAACTTAATAGGGGAAGTTCAGGTTAGATATAAGGAAGAAGTTCTTTACTGTGAGGGTGGTGAGGCACTGGAACAGGCTGCCCAAAGAAGTAATAATTGCTCCATCTGTGGCAGTGTTCAAGGTCAGGCTGGACAGAGCCTTGGGTGACATGGTTTAGTGTGAGATGTCTCTGACCATGGTAAGGGGATTGGAACTAGATAACCTTAAAATTCTTTCCAACCCCATGATTCTATGATTCTATGATATTTCCTCTATTAATTTACCTTGTACTGGACTCTAAACAAAGTCTATAATTAGTTCTACATTTGTTGTTCTTTTGTTTGTTTGTTTTTCCCCAAAAGTTATAATACTGGGATGTTTTAAGAACAAGTCAATGAATAGTCATACTTGTTTTCACTAATATCAGAAATGTCAAACATAGCAGTATTTCATACAATATAAATCTTGCAAATCTCTGTCTCTAATAAGAGACACAAAATAGTTTTTTGAATGACAAACTCTGTTTCGATCAGCTATTTAAAACCTTCTGGTCTGCGCTGCTGTCGTGGTTTAAGCCCAGCCGGTAACTCAGAACCACGCAGCCGCTCACTCACTCTCCCCCTTCCTTCCCCACTCCAAGAGGGATGGGGAGGAGAATCGAAAGAATGTAGCTCCCACGGGTTGAGGTAAGAACAGTCCAGTAACTAAGGTATAACATAAACCACTACCTCTACCACCAATAATAATAATGATAAGGGAAATAACAAGGGAAGAGAATACAACAGCTCACCATCTGCTGACTGATACCCAGCCTGACCGGGCACTGATCTATCCCTCCTGGGTAACTGCCCCCAGTTTATATACTGGGCATGACGTGCTGTGGTATGGAATACCCTTTTGGCTAGTCTGGGTAGGTGTCCTGTCTCTGCTTCCTTCCATCTTCTCCCCTCCTCCCTGGCAGCGCATGAGACTCAGAAAGTCCTTGATCAGAGCAAACATGACTTAGTAACAATTAAAACCACAGGTGTTATCAGCGCTGCTCCTTGGCCGAAGTCAAAACCACAGCACTGCACCAGCTGCCAAGAAGGAGAAAAATGACTGCTACTGCTGAACCCATGACAGCTGCAAAAGTACAACAGTGAAACAGAAAGATCACATCTGGACCAATATGCAGTTTTGGTTGCTAACATCTTCTAATTTAAAAGTGAAGAAAAGTGTGCTTCTTCAATACAACATTGCAATAGAGACAGATTTTCATTAATATTAGTAAAGAACTGTGTGTAAGTCAATTGGTTAAAGGATTTACAAATAAAAAGTTGTGAAGTATTGTAATGTTTAATTTAGAGCACTTTATTTTTTTGTTTTCTAGCCTCTACCTTCACCTCATAGTTCTAAACATATCTAAAGTTCCTATGCTGATAGCATGAGAATGAAAAAACCCAATCATGTAGTATTTGGCCATGGACTTCAGGATGATGAAATAAAACTCAAAGACGTGCAAATATGAAACATATTTAGAATTATAATCATTCTCTCAATCTGTAATGCAAAATAATCATAAATATCTGCATAATTCAGACCTTTATTTAGTGACATTTCTTTGGACAAATAAAATCTCAAAAATCAAATTGCATGATAAATTAGTTCATAGCAGTATAGTAAGCTATCCAGATTTGATTGGCAGAGCTCCTGTTGTTCTGTTATGATAACACTGAAAATAACTGATATATCCAATTGATTAAATCTATTTCTATTAATCCATTAATGGGATTCAATTCTACTATTCGTTTCTATTCCATTACCTATATAGGTTCATGTATACATTATAAACACATTCGTACATCGCATATATATAACATTTAGCACACACTTTCTTCCTATATACTGTACTTGGTTAGCAACCACCATTAATCAAATCTGACGTTTTGATGAAGTCAGTGTTGTGCATTTATTTTTCTTATTTCCTGATAACTTTTCTACTACTTTCTAGAGATTTAAAAATTCCCTGCCATTTCTCAACAGGAAAAACATGAACTCCGTTTTCCCTCACACATCCAATTTTCTATATCAATATTTATCTGAGAGAGGAAACATGCAATTACATATTTCTCTTCTCAGAAGCCTGTTAATTTTTAGCTACCAAGTATTAGGGTCTTGTATTGAGATTTCTACACAAACACTTGACATCTATTAGGCCCCAGTCTAAAATTTCTTTTCAAATAAATAATTCCCCATGACCTTAATAAGCTTGAAATTAGGCTTTAATTATAAAAGAAGGAGAGAAAGACTTAAAAGAGACCAGAGATTTTGAAGCTAATAAGAATCTGAAGAATAATAAGAGTAATAAAATAGGTGAGGGAGGGGAAGAAATCTGAAAGAAAAGTTTGGGCTGTTCATGAGGAAATGTCTCATCAAAAAACTCCCTTTAAATGCTTCTCAAAGAAATATTTGAAAATGGTGGAATGTGGTTAATTTACATTAGAGAGGGCCAATATATAGATAGCAGAATTTTGTTGCGACAGAAATTTGGAAAATTCTATCTAGTGTGATCAATTTTGTACTCATAAAAGTTAAAGAAATACAAGGGTTTTATTTTTTAATTTTACCTGCACGGGTTTGACATGAATATGCAATAAGTTATGTAAAGACATTCTTTAAATACACTCAGTAGCTTTCAAGACTAGTTCAAATAATATGGAATAATATACATGTTGTGTTGAGAGGCCTTTAAGTAAAAAACATTCGATTTAGTTAGAAGATAATTTAAATTAATATTCTAATACTGGTGTTTAATTAAATGTAATTCAATTTGACATACAAAACCCCTCACCCTATAAAATACAAGTCCCTGAAGGACTTCATTATTTGAAATCTGCAGCATATAGATTGATAGTGTATGCTGCTTCTGCATTATGCACTTTTCTTTTTTGATAAAACCCATTAAAAGTTGTTCTAAATCTTGTTTCGGGTTTGGTTTTATGTTTGGTTTGGTTTAGGGTTTGGTTTTTTTTGCTTGTTTGGTTTTTTTTAAATATTTAAATTGATTAAATTGATTGTGCAGCAATAGAAATCTCCCTTATCTGTGAGAGCTGAAGCAATTGCATTGAAGCAATAAGGAACCTGGCAGCTTAAAAAATTATCTCTAAGTGAAAGGAAAACTGGAAAATTTCAGTTGTCTTTTCCTGGGTATTTGTAATGAGAAATTAGTAATGTACATAAATATATCTATATTTCTACTAATGAAGAAAATTAATGAAGTCAGATTCATATGATTCCCCATATACATGACACAGATTTAATGGCAATAATAATTAAAAGGAGCTTTGATATGGCCAAGTTTTATAACGTTATTCGAAAACTGTTTAAGTGTTATTACCTATGTGGGAATAAAAAAAAAATATGCAAATAAGAATCTGTCAGTAAAATTTATAAATTTGATTCTATAAGAATATGGTTAAAAAAAAAAAGAAAAAAGAAGGCAGAATTTCCAGTGGCTTCAAGTCCTTCAAATTTGAGTGTACCTGAATGGATAGGTGTCTGGAAAATATATGTAGTCCTCAATATCTTTGTCCTACACTGATCTGATCATACCTAAGTAAAAAAGGAAACCAGATAGAATAAAGATAGTAAGACCATATATTTGTGAGTATATAAAAAAGACTAGGATACCTGCTCATGTGCAGCCCAGACATTGTAACTGATATCTAATACATGCTTTTAGTATTTTGTTAGTCCTAAAGCCAAGTAAAAATAGTGTAATTATGGTAAGCACTAATAAAAAAGTGAGGACAGACATAAAAAGCAGTCACCAGGAAAAACAGATCTGAAGGTCAAGTTCATAAGAAGCACCTCAGCTGGAGGTTTGTTCTGATACCAGATTAATAATCTGTCTCCAGGGTTTAACCTAACATTTTGTGAAGATAGCCAGAATTTTAGCTGTGGTTCCACAGTTCGTGAAGTTAAGACAGAATGTTTCATGGCTCTTTCTGCTTGGATTTGCTAAACCAGGTGCTTCTGTGCTTAGCAGGGCTGTAGGTTTAGATGATGAGCACTCCTGAGATTAAAGTTGCAGGATCTCAGGTAAAATGAGGACAGAGAACTTAGGACCTACTTTAGTGTTGCATAGCAAAACTGTGGCAGGGAAGGAGATGGAGAACAATTCCCAGTGTTCATCTTATTCATCTTTCAGTCACCTGTGTCTGTCAGCAAGTCCATCCCAGTTTCAGGCACACATTGTAACAATGGTACAGATCCCCCCAAACAAAAGTAACAAGAAAGATATTCTACTAAATCTGCATCACAATTGAAGTATAAAATTGTCTAAATTACCTTTAAATAAATAATCTTAATTCTGACTTTTCACTATTTTCATATGTGTCATTTTGCATGCTTAATATTTGTATAGTGTAGTTTGGGCATGTTAACGTCTAAGTTACTTAACTTTGGGAATTTCATTAAAATAAAGGAAAAAAAGCCCATACTTTTGGCTAATAAGTTTTGCAACCTTATGAACTGTTGAGCAAATTTGTCTTTTGAGCTGCAGAAAAAGTTCTAGTAGGTACCTGTTTTTATCCTCCAACAAGATAAGAACAAAATGTCATTAATGTATCACTAATAATGAAAAACTTTGTCCAGTACATTTGGATTTTACATCCTGGCACAGGGAAAGAATTTTTTAGTTCATCACGGCTCTTACGACAAACACTTGGGAAAGTTATCTGCAAATATTCAGTGCATGAGCTAGTGTGACAATAGGTGGGCTGGATATCTTTCCATGAACTTGTCTAGAAGAAATGCTGGCAGAAAGCTGCACAAGACCTACCAACAGAATTTTAAAATAGCTAAAGTCTAGCAGAGATGATCACAGGTGTAGCTTCAAAGAAAGTAAAGATGCTTCTTCAGTTAAACATCTCCTAGTTAAGCATCTGTGTTTATGAGTAACAATATAAGCCTAAAATCCCACCCAGACAATCAGCATCAAACATAGAATACTGGCAGAATATGATTCTCCAAAAACATCATACTCAGTAAAACCTGAATTGGATACGTACCATTGCCTATTCAAAGCCTGTAAAATGCAATAATCAGTCAACATGCAGCTGCAGCTTAATTACCTGATTACGAAAAGTTTCATGCTTGCAAACAATGCATTTCAGTGTTTGGTTAATTTGCAGTAATGGTATTACAGAAGTGTGCCTGACACCTGACACCTGACACCTGTAAAAGGCCTGATGGGCCTTTTACATACTTTGCTTAGACCAGTCATTAAAAAAAAAAAAAAAGAAAGAAAGAAAAGAAACCCTATTATTTCTTTGTGTAGCATTATAGTGGTATTTTTTAATTTACATTCCTAATACCCAGAAACACCAGCCTTAGTGTAGAATCTGTATTGTACAAATAAAGACCAATAGGGTGGCACTTGACCAAGAGAACTTAAACTAGCACAGTTTCAGATCTTGCAGTACAAATGTGGAAAATTATAATATTTTTTAAGGTGCCAGAAGCTTATTAAAGGAATAAATCAGTAAATAGATGCTTAAAATGACATGTTTTACCCTTAAGACTGTTTCTTCCTTTCTGAATTTGCCTAAGAAATGGTGAAAATAATTCAGTGTAAACTAAGTCTCCTTCAGATGAGGTGAGTTGCTTCTCTTTTAATTTTCATTTTTATCTTGCCTACAAACAGGTATTCGAGCAGGGAGGTCTCACCAGTACAGACATACCCTTTTTCCTTTTTATGCCAAGTCTGTCTTTTGCTACAGGATTTTAGCTTCTACTTGTTTAGTGTAGTGGTGTCAGTAAAAAGTTTGAGTTAGAGCAGGTGGAATTAAAGGAAGGTGACCTGGTCTGATGTTTCTTACAACCTTTCCTTGAAGACAATTTAAGGCTGAACAGAGACAGATAAAAAAACCAAAGTTTCTAGGACACAAAAATGACAACATTTTTCTGTGTTTTCTCTGAGCTCCTCACTGTGTTTAGAATGTTCGTTTTTCTTTTTTCTTTTTTTGTTTTCTTTTTTTTTTTCAGATGTTTAGTTGGTTCTTTTTGTTCGCTGTTTCCTTACAGAGAGACTTCAGGATAATAGTTTTTATTATGATGTGACAGTCAACAAAAAGACATATGTTCTCAGGTCCTTTTCTTACACAAAAAGGATGAATTTCTTGTTGCAATTGAGTTGAACATATTCAGTATAACCAACTATCCAACAAGGAGAAAATAATCTAACTTCATATATTAAGATCAGACGCCTGAACTCCTCCATTTTTTGATCAAAAAAGAAGATGAGTGATACCATGTCATGTGCACTTATCTATATCTATTGCATATGCTTAAGTTTATATAAATATATGTAAAAAAACAAGGAAAAAACAATGAGAAAAACACAGAAATCTGTATTTTTCTAACAAATGGGTCCGGAAAAAAACAACTAAAAAAAATTTGAGAGGCTATATTTTTAAGGAGATGTGTAAAGTTATAGAATTAGTCTTGACAGTCTGAAAAGAAAAAAAGGAAAATGTGAGCCTGGAGTAAAGCTCAAAGATTCCCTCAGAAGTTTTGAAAGAAAGAAAATGGATTTCCTCTTTCAGTTACTACCACCCTGACTGAAATTGACTATTTTAATAAAGCAACTGCTGATGCTGATCTGATTAGTCATCTGTAAGTACTGAACAATTATTATGAATCTTTATTTCTAAAACTTTACTCTGCCATAACACTGATAATTTGAATGTCTAGGAAGATCTCCAGTTAGAGGTGAGCTGTGATACCAGATTTTCTGTGACTAAACTAATGACTGTATTTTCCACGTCTTCAAATCTTATCAACATAAGTTGGTAAAGGAACCAAAATATCTACCCACATCTGATAAAGTGGCAATTTAATGTAATGATAAAGCTGTGAAGTTTGTGTTACTGTTCGTTTGGACCAAAGGTCCCAGTTTTATCACAACACTGGAAATGTAAAAATGTAGAATATATTACCACATGGATTCATAGCTGTGTCTCTTAGTTATAACAACACAAAATTCTGAACAATTTTTATTTCAATTCAGTAAGTTCATGCCTCAATCCAGGCATAAAATCTGTGCTCCACAATAAACCATTTTTTTATTTTCCCTGAACATTCCACATAATTGTTTGTTTCGGTAAATACTGCCTCCATAAAGACTCGGTGAAATCCTGTTGGGGCTGGCAGAGATAGCTCTATGTAGGAAAGAAAAAAGCATAAGCACTTTGTGTTCCTGAGGAAAACTCTGGAAACAATCAAACTGATTAAGAAAATTTGGGTTGAGATATGTATATAGCTATTATTTCTTTTATCGGTTTAAAAAATTAAATTCAGAAAATATATGTTTTTGTTACTCTATCAGACACAAGGCAGAATTTATAACTGATAACTGTTAATAATCCCTGTACATAGATGGTTTAAAACATACATTTTAGAAATTGAAGCTCAGCTTCAGAAGTTTTTGATCCCAGGAGCTATCAGTTAAAGGTCTGGAGATTTAAAATTACACTTGAAATAGATTTTGTAGACACTTTGTTCTGATGCCACTTCAGAGCATGCACAATTGTTGCCTGAGACTCTCAACCAGTGCCTTATTATTTTATGCAAATATATGCAGATTATGTCATAATGTCAAGACACAACAAAGTCATTGCAAGCCTATGGAGATGAAATTATTAATAATAAGCTGAAATAAAATGAAACCAATCCCAGTTTATACCTACTGAAGTGATGCCACAATGTCAAAATTATATTGGTAGATTTCCCTGCTGACCAAATTGAGATGTACAGGTTTAAATAACAAATTGTAAGGCAACAAGAAATTATCTTTTAATGGTATTTTATGAAAGAAAAAAAATGTTGAACAAGCTTATGACATCAATCATCTTTATATACTGTAAATTCTAAATCATACCTTCTCCTTCCTTAGTAATAAAAGTAAAAACTGAGAAAAGTTAGCAGTGAATTGAAGGCAAAATCCACTTTACTACTTCAGCTGCAATGAGAAAAAAAAAATAAAAAATATGTAGCCAGCCACTCATTTTCCATAAAATGTACTTGCAATAAATAGGCAGATGGTTGCCATATTTCTGGGAGCTTGACAGTAACTCAGAGCAGGACACTGATGGCCAGCTGCAGAAGCCTCAAGTGAAAGAAAGTTCACTGTAACCTCTTAGGAAATGAGCTGAAATATCTGCTGTTCATTTTATATAGCTTGTCTTGCAATAGCTAAGCCCTGTCAGCAATTACATTTGGCCGACAGTTTTGTAAGAGACAGGGTGTAGTGATGGACAGGAGGTAGCAAGTGACCATGTTAATCTGGTTTAGGAAATGAAATAGATAGGAATATCCTCAATCTGGACTAGGAGGTGCATGGGTTCCCTTAAAATCTCAAAATTCAGTGTGATGCAGAGATGTTTCTAAACTGAATGCAAAACATCTTGGAAAATTTTAGTTCAGACATGATGGAGGCATCACTATCTGAATGTGAGGTGCAAGAAGGAAATTATCGCTTTAGCTTGACAGAATAGGAACATGAAAAGCAGTCATTTAGTAAGAATATTGAGTATTTAATTTTAATTGAAACCAATAAGTAAAAAGGGTTAATAGACTTCACAAAGCCCACAAGTATTTTACAACATTAGGCATTCCTTGAATTTTATATATTATTTTTTTTGCAGTTTAAATAAATTTCAGATTTTGTAGCATATGCCTTTCACATGTTTGCATACATCCTTTTCTCTATAATAAAGTTACAACCTCCAAGCTTCATACAGATAACCCAGAGACTTTTAAATATCTTGACTTTATTGTGGAGGCTTTTTATTGTAAGAGTTAACAATTAACAATGGAAAATTGGTATTTTCATCATACAGATGCGTACTTTGACATAGTTTCCTCCTAAAAAAAAACAACGAACAAAAACAAACAAAAAAACAAGACACCACCCCAAAAAAAAAAAAAAACAAACATGAAAAGCAACAATGACTTCTTGTAAAATCATGGTGAGACTGAAATTAAAAATACTCAAGCTGGAAAGATTTTCTTGGACATGATGGCACAGATTGAAATTAAACATTTTTCTATTTCATTTCCTTCTCCTCCTGCGTTCTTTCTTTTTTGTTTCCTACAAACCATTAGTAAAAGAGTGTAACTGTCAAATATATTCTTCTATTGAAAGGAAATGAAGCAAGGAGACATGTTTGCAACCACATAAGGATAGAATCACTTAAAATTGCACACTTGAATTTCAGATTATGTTTGCTACTCTTTCCTGATGCTTTTTCCTTGGAATAGATAAAGTATATTTGAAATGAGCATGTTTAGCCTTCAGATTTGTTCAGGTGATGAAAATAAATGATTACATATTAACTTATATTATATTAAAGGATTTCAGGCTTCTGTTCTACTAGTGCATATTTATATAAGAGCACTGTGGGAGAAGTTTTTTTCAGGAGATGCATGAGCAACAGATCAAAAGAGGGTATTCTGCCCCTCTACTGCACTCTGGGGAGAACCCCCAGCACTCCTGCATCCAGCTCTGGGGCAACAACACAAGAGGGACTTGGAGATGCTGGTGCGAGTCCAGAGGAGGCCACAGAGATGCTGTGAGGGCTGAAGCAGCTTTGCCCTGGAGACAGGCTGAGAGAACTGGGCTGGTTCAGCCTGGAGAAGAGAAGGCTCCTTAAGGGGAGACCGTAGAGAAGCTTCCAGTGCCTAAAGGGGCTACAAGAAACCTGGAAGAGGGGCTTTGACAAGAGCCTATAGAGACAGGACAAGGGGGAAGGTCTTTAGCCTGACAGAGGGGAGGCCGAGATGATTTCTTAGGCAGAAGTTCTTCCCTGTGAGGGTGATGAGGCCCTAGCACAGTTTGCCCAGAGAAGCTGTGGCTGCCCCATCCCTGGCAGTGGTCAAGACCAGGCTGGTCAGGGCTTGGAGCAGCCTGGTCTAGTGGAAGGTGTCGTTCACTGCCCATGGCAGGGGCTGGAACCGGATGATCTTAGGACCCTTCCAACTCAAACCAGTCTATGATTCTACGATTCTGTAAAATTGCCTGGAGTCTTATTTCACCACTTTTAGTAGATAAACTTTACAGATTAATCGTTTGTGTTTAAATCTTTTCTGCATAAAGTAATCATGTTGTCTAAATTGACTATTAGGGATGCTATGCTAACAGTACAGGACTATAAAGTCAACATCACATGTAAATAAAGCTACAGTATCACTGTAGGTCTTGGTTATCTTATCGATTCATTCTCCTCAAGGATCCTCAGTTAGGTAGCTGATGAATCAGGTGTATACAAAGCAAATCTGAAAATTCCAGGGACTTTCTTTTAAAGAAGAAAATGAAAAGCATAAAAATAAAACCCCTCCTGTCAAAAAGAAAAACAGAAAAAAAAACCCAAAACCCCAAAACACCCCCAAAGAACTACCAACCAAAACCAAACAAGGTAAAAACCCAAAACCACCCCCCAAAACCAGAAAAAAAACAACAAAACCCAACCAATTACAAACAAAAAAAACAAAAACAAAACAACCCCCCCCCCAAGTAAAAACCACAAAATTGAAACAAACAACCCCCCCCCCCCCAAACCAAGACCAAAAATAGCAAGGTGTTCATGTTTGTTGTAAAATTAGGTACAAATACAAGTTAATTTCTTTCTACAGTCATGCTACTGTTGGGCAAAACTTTTTCAACATTTTCAAATTTACTATGTCTTAGTCCTACAAATCTTATGTTGAGAAACACAAGCTATGAATGTTAAAAAAGAAAAACAACAAAACAAAATTAAAATACACCCCACCCCCAACAGATCATTAAATCCAGAAGTCTTTAGGGAAAAATGATTATCAGCATTCAAGGCTGAAATATATTTTGTATGTTACTTTCAGATGCATGCCAAATAGTATTCCATGGTCTTTAACTTCATTACCATAGTTGATATGCAGTTTTCTATTAAAACTAGAAACATATATTTGTCTAATCATTTCATGTCTTTATAAATTCTTGTCCAGCCGTAGAAAACAGGATAATATGTAAACCCAAAGGTAATATGTAAAACCAAATTGTACGCATATACTAACGTGTATTTAGAGCTAATGCACCTGTCTTGGTTTAAACTAAGGCAGACAGCTTGTTCACTCCCTCCCCCCCCCTTTTCCTCCCTCTTTCTTTCCTTCTCCCCCACCCCTTTCCCGGTTCGTGGAGGGAACTCCCATGGGTTGAGACAAGAACAGTCCAGCAACCAATGTACAACACAAATCACCACCACTACCACCAATGACAACAACGGTGAGAGAAAATAACAAGGGAAGAGAATACGACACCACCCGCCGAAAAAACGAGTCCAACCCAGAAGACCCTGTATCCTTCCAGGTACCTCCCAGTTAACGGGGGGGGGCCCCCCCCCCCGGGCATGGTGTGCTGTGGTATGGAATACCTCTTTGGTCAGTTTGGGTCAGGTGTCCTGTCTCTTCTTCCTTCCGGCTTCCCCTCCTCCCTGGCAGATCATGAGGCTCACAAAGTCCTTGGTCAGGGTAAGCATTACTTAGCAACAACTAAAAAACTTCAGTGTTATCAGCACTGTTCCCAGGCTGAAAGTCAAAACACAGCGCTGCACCAGCTACCAAGAAGGAGAAAAATGAATGCTGCTGCTAAACCTAGGACAGTGTTGGACAGCACCATAAATAAAAAACATCCCTGACATTAAAGACATCCTATCTGATGGAAAAAAATGCGTTCTTCCACTCAGAAAGCACCATTTGTTTACAACTTGCATTCGTTGACAAGTAAAGGGATCTGCCAGCTATAGTTTTTTGTTGCTTTATATTAAAATCATTTGTTGTCCAAACATAACAATATTCTCACAGTAAGAGAGGACAGTGTCTTACTAACTGCTGAGAGAATGCCAAGCATTTTTCACATTGCAGTTCTGAGGCAACAGCTGAAACTACAAAAACCCCAGATAATCATCTTATGCAGATTGTCAGTGGTATAGAATAGATCGTTTTATGGAAGGAAATCAGTTCCTTTAATTTGGGTGTCTATTCACTATAAATTCTGTGGCACAACTTTGCAGTCTTGCAGACAGGTGTGAATGTTACTGCAAGCCACTCAAGTTCCAGTTTGCTGCATACAATATATAACAAAACACAATCAACTCCCTTTCTTAATATCCCATATCATATTTCACGTTGCTGTGTCATTTGAGGCTCTATCTCTTTCTGGGGAATTCAGAATAATATGAAAATGAAAATCTCAGCTCTGACAAAGGTCCTTTCCTTAGCTGATGTCTGGAAGTGATATATCATTGGTTTTATTAGTACTCTTCTTATCTACTGTTTTTTGGTTTTTTATATTTACCATTTCCCCAAGCATATTATCCTGATGAGTTATACACTGATTCCTTTTTTGTCTCCAGGAAAAGTTTTTGTCTTAATTTCTTCTTTAACTGTCTGTGTCCTTGTACACTGACCCCCACTGCCCCAAGCTGTTTTATTTTAATAGTCTATCAAATCATGTTATTTCCTGGTTGATTTTTAGTTTTAAGCCTACAACACAGGAGGTTTTCTTAGAACTGTTATTTAGCTTTAGGGAAAGACCAGAAGCAGATGATTTTTTTTTAAAAAAGGCTGATCAGACCATAAAAACAACCAAAAACAAACAAACCAAGCAGAAAAAAAACCCCAAAACATAAAAACCACTCCAAAACGGAGGTTTAAGCCACAGAACGAAATGCTCAGCAAAGTAGGTAAGAAAGCTGAAGTATAGCTGTAGACTTGTTCTTACACAAAGATGGAGCAGTAAAGCTGGCAGGCTCAAATTGCTGCTTCACAGGATCCCTCTTCTTTGCACTGAGCACAATTAAAAGGTGGACATACTTTAAGGTCAAGATGAGGCCAACTTCAGTTCGACTTCTCCATTCCACAAAGCGAGAAAAAAAAAATAATTCGCATAGCGTATTCCTCTGAATAACTCATGGTTCTTAATTAAAAGTTGTTTTCTCATCTATTTCCTTCCAGTCTAATATCCTTCTGTCAGGTCAAAACTGCCGATCTGACTATTTCCTTCAAAGTTACCAGCCTCGTTAAAGGAAAAATTCCTGTTAGCTCCAACAAGAGAAGGATATTTGCCCTGAGTCCTCAGAGTGCATATCCCACCTATACAGTGAAACAAACAAATAAAAAGCCTGCATATAAATCTGCACAACTAGATTTGACCTCTGTTTTGAATTAACTAGAGTTATTTCATGCCACAGTTAACCTATATTACCTTTTCCTTGTTACATTTCATCTTACTTTTAAAAGCTGAGGTTAAATTTATGGGGGTTTTAGAGGTACAAAATAAATAGTTCACCTGAAAACAAATAGATGTGGATCAGTCCCTGTCTTGGAGCACTTTTTATATTTTTCTCCCAAAGGCACACTAGTACTTGATAGCTCCATGAGCCTCTTTGAACAATCCCAGCTCTTCTCTCACTTCAGCTTTGCAGTGCCTCTCCTCTTTTATATATTTCTGATTACTCACCAGTATGGCTTCATTTTTAAGGTCTTTATGTTACTGCCTTTCAAAGTTAACATCCTCTTGAACAGCTCATCTAACAAAAAATCTGTAAATGGTTCCAAATACATAAAAGCAGCTACAAGTCAGACTCAAGGTCTTGTTACATGAAGAGAAGGAATTACACCTCAGATATAGGACTTCTCAGAATAAGAATGGGATTTTTTTCCAAAAGATTTCAGATCTGTATGAGTAGCTGGACTACTTGGGCATTGATGTTGAGTTTCTAAAGCTTTTTTAAAAGAAAAGGAGAATGTTGTAGAAATAGCTAGGGCATTATGAATACCTCAATACTTCTGATGACCATGGAAAAATAAACTGCCTGTCTCACAAAAATTGTCCTTACAAGAAGCTAGGTATTGTTTGAACTGGTCTATTTTGAAACTTTCAGCTCTACAGATTTAAGTCCATTTAACTTTATTTTTTCTTTTTTCCTTTATTAATGCTCACGCCACTGAGGTTGGTATTGTTATAGCTGTTCTTTAGGATATCACTAAAAATATCTGTGCTTCAGGATGTTGAGGCTTACGTAGAAGATCGAAATGTCCAGCTTCACTATCATATGTAAAACTTTGGTTGCTCTGTGTAAAAATCCCCAACTGAATGCCATTTTTGTACATGATACACAGAGGTCCTAGTTAAAGTTTCAGTCTTGCATTAACCCTCCCAGACACAGCAAAAAACCAAAACCAAATGAAACCCAACAAAAAACACATGCAGTTTAGAAATGTCACCTAGCACTAAAGCAAGAATTTGATGCATCTCTTATTCTGTGCCTGTGAACAGTTATAATATTTCAAAACATCCAGTTGATTTCCTTACTTCCTTCCCAATTACTTGACAGATTTATCAATTTTGTCTCTGACTGTATGCAAAGAACAGATAACATAATGATAACAGATCATAAGAGTGAAAAAAATTGCCAATAAATCAAAGAGGGTTTAAAGATGGGGTTGCTGTCTGAATAGCTTTTTCATCTCTCATGTGCACATGTGTAGAATTATCATTTTACAGATATTCAGGTTGCATAATTAAATAGATATATTCTCTTTTGTATCCTGTGAATTACAGGATTGAGAGTACTTCCAGTGATGTGAAGGATTAACAAGGCAAAAATTTAGCTTCTCTTATAGAATTGGACTTTTTTTCCATGAAATCATAGTTATTGACTTAGGAATGACCTGAGCAGGTTCTGCAGTCCATTCTGTTCAAGGCCAGGTTGGACGAGGCCTTGGGTAATATGGTTTAGAGCGAGGTGTCCCTGCCCATGGCAGGGGGGGTGGAACTTGATGATCTTAAGGTCCTTTCCAACCCCAACTATTCTATGATTCTATGATTCAATGTAAAACCAGTTGTACTCAAGTAACTTTTAAGAAAAGTTTGTCTGACTTGGAATTGAAAACCTCCTGATTAGGATATTTTCTGTCCTCCATAAACAGTTTTTATCTATGTTCTTTATGATTATTTTTAATTTTCCTGTTGCTTAACACAAATATTCATATTGCCAAGTTAGCAAGGTGTAACTTACGCTTTGCATCTCTTTTTGTTTTTCAATTGCTCAGACTAAACAGGGTGTTTTTAGCTTTGTATAATTTTTAATGTTCTTTCCTTACATATTTTTATCCTTCTACCTCCTTTTAGAACAGATCTTTCAAACATTCTAGCAGCTAATTCTCATCCTGTTTGTAGATATTTTTGCTAAGAATACAACATTTCACTTGTCTTTCGAGTTTCATTCTGTCATTAGATGATTTTCCAATTTGTGAAGATGACTTTAAATCTTAACCTAGTCTTCCAAACTGTTGCTAATTTGGTACCATCTGAAAGTACAAAATGAATATTCCCTTAAGCTAGAATATGTAACTCAGCAATCAGGAAAATATCAGTTAGTACTTTGGTCAGAATAGATCTCATTTGAAACACCTTTCAGTATGAAAGTGAACCATTAATAATCATTATGAAAATAAAATTCTCCAAGGAGGTTTATACTCCAAATATGGCAGTTTCAAACTGTATTACTGTATTTTGCAAAGAAAATGTCACACAAAACAGTCAAAAGCCTTACTGAAGTAAAAATAAAAGATCTTTGTCAGCAACATGAACAGTGGGATCATCCATATCTCTGATGAAACCAAGCTGTGTGGTGCAGACAGCATGCTGCGGGGCAGGGATGGGATTCAGAGGCAGCGGGACTGGAGAGGAGTGACTGTGCAAACTTCATGAAGTTCAACAAAGCCAAGTGCAAGGTGCTGCCCCGGCTTGGAGCAATGACAAGCAAACACAGACTGGGGGAAACTGGATGGAGCAGCCCTGAGGAGAAGGACTTGGCAGTATTGGGTGAGAAGAAGCTCTCCATGACGCGGCTTCAATGTACACTTGAGCCCACAACCCCACCATGTACTGGGCTGCATCCCCAGAGTGTGAGCAGCAAGTCAAGGGAGGTGATTTCCCCCTCTACTGCGTTCTGGTGAGACCCCAGCTGGGTTACTCTGCTAAACTCTCAGGTCCTTGGCACAGGAAAGTCAAGGATCTGTTGCAGCTGGTCCAGAGGAGGTCACATAGATGACTGGAGAGATGTTATATTCTGGAGACAGGCTGAGAGAGCTGGGTTTGTACAGTCTGGAGAAAAGAAGGCTCTGGTAACAACTTAGAGCAGCTGCCCAGTGCCTAAAGAGGCTCCACCATGAGCTACAGAGGACAGCCTGTTTCATCCTGGTCTGCACAACAGGCTGCAGGAGAACCTGTGCCTGGAGCACCTCCTCCCTCTGCACTGACCTTGGGATCTGCAGGGCTATTTCTCGTATATTCTCACTCTTCTGTTTCAGCTGCTGTTGCACAGGGGTTTCTACCCCTAACTATCTTATGCCAGAGAAGCTGTCACTGTTGCTGATGATCTTGTCCTTGGCCAGCAGTGGGTCCATCTTGGAGTTCAGCTAGAACTGGTTCTGTCCAACATGGGGAAAAGTTCTGACTTGTCACAGAAGACCCATCTGCAGCTCCACTTGTACCAAAAATTTGCCATGTAAAATCAACACAATTCTCACTTGCAGTATCCCAAGAAGGAGTTTCTAATTAATGTGCTTGTGTTCATAATGTGTCTTGCTCCAGTCCACTGATCACACTACATTATTTACTTTTGCATCTTTCGGTATGACAAATAATCATCAGACTAAAACCAAGTAGAATTGCTGAAGTCTTAGGTCACTTAGCTTCTGTCATAGTAGGAAATGTAGTACCACAGTTAATCACATTTAAATGTCCATCTGGACCCCGAGTTTAGTTCAATGACTTAATATGGTTTTTCAGAGCACACCTACCCTTATCTTTGTAGCCAGTGCTCTATTACACCATGCAAGAATTCACGAACTTCTGCACATTTGCCTAATGGCAGCTTTTTCTGCTGTAGCTTATGATGAATAACATTTTTTAACCAAGAAAAACTGTGCAAACGCCTAAATGTGGCTACTTAGACTGTTTCCAAACAAGATTATGCTATGCTTAGTGAGTGTGCAGTTTTATTGTCCTGAATGCTTCCACATGTATAAACCATTAACAGGCTAAGCAAACACAACGTAACAGAATTACATCTTACTTAAAATAGAATTAGAACAAAATCAAAAGATTTAGAAAGCTCTAAAGGCAATTAAAGTACTTAGCATAATTACTTTAGACATGATCATACTTGACAAAAATACCCTGCTCATGAAATGCTGTGGTTTGTATTTACATTTCAAATTTAATGACACCAGGCAAGATGCCTGTATTTGATTAAAGGTTTGATACCTCATTTCTCTAGTTCTGCATTCTGTACTGGAATTTAAAGTAATAAAATGCTTTGGAATACGTTGTCTGAAAATCGTAGTACTATATATCCTGTGCATGCAATTATTTTAATAATCATTATGTGTAAAACCAGCTGTTGAGTATGCACTGAAAAAATGCAGCTTGAATGAATTGACATAGATAAAACAAGAACTGCTTAAATATCTGCTTCTACACTTGATTTAACAAGATATATGACATATATACCAAATGTATTTATTTTCAGATTTCTGCAGCACATGCCTCTAGTTATAGGCAAGTTTGTCTTACTGTGTTTGGTTCATCTTTTGGTATTTTTGAGGACAGATAAGAAGTTATTTAGACTCATTTATCATTCTTCAGATATCTAGCAATGACTTGGAATCCAGTCCAAGTATTCGTAATGAAACTAAAGAAAAAACAAGGGAAAATGAAGCCCCAATTGCAAATGGGTGTACAGACAAACTATTGTGTCCTAGCGTACTAATGGCTTTCTGATTTGACCAGTTACCTTGATGACAGCTTTGAGGCAGTACAAAATGTCCTTAACTCCCTCTGTGCTGTCAAACAGCAAACAAGCTTGAGAGCTATTTTTCCTATACACAGTTCTACACCAAATTTTTTCCTAATTTACACTCCTTGCCCAGAATCTCAAAGCATCTAAAAGTTCTTTGTTTTTTCTCCTCACTGAATACTTGTTGCCCAAATTTCTAAAATGAACCTCACATAAAAATTATGTACTTACTGGTCTGAGGACTTCTCTGTGTTCTTTTACAGATCAGCAATCTTTGCAGAGTTGAGCCTAATGAATTAGGAATTTGCCATTTACAGGGCTTCAGGGAAGGTCTTTATGCTAAAGCAAACACATAAGATGATTTAAAAGTTTCAGTCACCCAGATGTAACAGCTCCAGTCCCAGACAGCTTTTTCCTCCTCCCCATCCTACAATTACAAGGCAACTTCCTTTCCCCTTACCTTTTGTTTGTTTGTTTAGAAATGGCATAGTTAATACCTGTAAAGTGATTTGGCAGAATATCAATCCCTAAATTTTGCCCTTGGCTTTAAGAAAAACTTTGCCTCATTCCATAACAATTCTCATGGCTTCTTTTGTAACTATTTTCAAGAGCATTTGAGTTATATGAATAAGGACATATTATCCCTCACTGAGGTAAGAAAAAAATGGATGACTTTCTATTATTTCCCTTTTTGTGTACAGTATGCATAGGAGCAGAAGCAATCTGGCCCAAAATAGTGAATGTTATTTCATATCCATACCTCATGAAGGGTTGTACAAAGCAGATGATTATCACAGGGCATTTATGAAAGATCTGAATGTCAGAGAGTCTCAGCTCTGAATCAGGCACAGCCAGATTCATATCAGGCAGTAAGTCAGAAAAACTCAATTAGTCTTGCACAGTCACCAGCAAATTGGAGTGAGGTCTTGCGTGTTGACACCACAATTATGGCACAGATCACATGCAAACTATGCATAAAAAGGCATATGTAATCAAACTATTGGGTTTTATATCTCTTTTGTGTGCTACCCTAGGACTGTGAGCATCCCAGTCACGGTTTTAAATGCAATTAGGAAAAAAAAATCTTCCCTGTGAGGGTGGTGAGGCCCTGGCACAGGTTGCCCAGAGAAGTTGTGGTTGCCCCATCAATGGCAGTGCTCAAGGTCAGGTTGGACAGGGCTTGGAGCAACCTGATCTAGGGGAAGGTGTCCCTGCCCATGGCATGGGGTTGGAACTGGACAAGCCTTAAGGTCCCTTCTAACCCTAACCATTCTATGGTTCTATGATAATGCCATATGTCCATAACTGGTAATTTCTGAGACACAAAAGTCGAGGAGGAACTTTCATCTTTGCTACCTACTCCATCATGGACCAACATGGATTCTTGCTCTCCTGTTCTGGACCCTCAGGGCACCAGCATACAGCAACCTTTTTAGTTATCACAACTGGGTTTAGGGATGAACCTGTTTTTTAAATAAATTTAGGGACCAAGAGAGATGAGTAGCATATCAGTTGTATGTGTGAATATGGTATGAAATTACAAACGACTACATCTATAAACAAAAAACACTGCAAGAGGCACACTGCTGTGGATTCTACACACACTGAGCACATATATAAGGTGGATATTCTGCACTATAACTGTGTTGAAAACAATCAGGATCTGTCTAAGCCAGTCTGGAATATGAGCAGCTGATATGGTATGAATCCTTCTCCAAAGTTCACTTTCCTGTGCTGAAGTAATTCTATTTTATGCATCATTTGCTGTGGTTAACAGGCCACCCACTCTCTCGCCTAATAATAACAAAAACTTTCCTTGCTGCTATAGAGCTGAATTCCAGGTACTCTGCCAAGACATTCATCCATCAGACAGAGAGTTCTTTTGAGAATGCTAAATGATTCTTTTTTTTTTTTTTTTCTCCATCGGCATATCATACTTGGAGAAAAAAAAAATAACAAAACAGGTTTTCTAAGAAAGTTAATGTTTCTACCTGTCAGCCTGGAAGGTGACTCTTAAAAGTTATATTAGTCTCTTTTAAAGCTCCTGTAATGGGGCAAAAGTCAAAAAATAAACCACCAAAACCTATGTCTCCTAGTAGCTGCTAAAAAGATCTAAAGATCTTACAAATGTCTTCTTTTAACGTGCTAAAATAGAAAAAACTTCAAATGTGCAATATATCATTCATTACTAAAGTTACTGTTTGAGATACATCTTTTGTTGTTTATTTACCATGTTTGTGGTTTAGCTAGGCTTTGCCTCCCAATTTATTTAAAGTTGTTTAGTACCATATAGCGATTTTGTTTTTTTTTTAATCTAAAATAACATTTAATTGGAATTTAAGCTGTAAATAAGATATTTGAAAAGAGATGCTTTTTACATCAGAGGCCCATGCAATATTTTTTTTTTTTATTATTTTGATTTGATAACATCTGTCTTTTTTTTTTTTACTGTGTTTCTAGAAGGTGAATTAATTATCTCTGTGCCAAAAAAAATAACATCTAAGAATGGGCATGAATAATTTCTCTGGTGTATGGAATAACAGAAATGATACATAAGTAGCTGTCCTTTTTTGAACATGTCTCTGACTTACAATACAGAAATAGGTGTTCTGTATTGTACCTCTCAGCACGCTGGAGGGAAAATTTCAGGCTTTCAGAATTAAAGTGATTTTATTTCCTCTTAAGAGTAAATCCAGATTCATAGTTACCGCAAGCTTTAGCCTCCAATGATGGTAAGTCATCATTCCGCAACAATGTCATCTCAGCTACTGATTACTTTGCGAAAAGCCCTCAACATTTGTTTGGTTGTTAAAATTTCCCTCTTACTTTGCATTCTTTGGAGCTGATTGTTGAAATAAAGTCAAATGCTAGAAGCGCAATTTCAGAAAAAAAAATTAAAAATATGCAGTTAGTACATAACAATGAACAAAATATTTTTTCAGCTGGCTATTCTAATTCCAAACAGGCAAAAAAAAATTACATCAAAATATGAACATTGATATTATGAAACTCATTCTCTTTTTCTTCTTCTCCTTCTCCCCTCCTTTCAAATACTTATATAGCAATAAGCAAAAAATTTGTATGAGCTGCTAATGTCTTCTTTCCCCAGGTAATCAGAACTATTTGAAATACAAGTATCCTGATTTTCATCTCTTATTATTTAACTAAAAACAACAAAAGCCTCGCTTGAGTTATTGACATACTTATATTTTAGCACCTTTTGGAGTCTGAGGTACAGAGTTCACCATCATCTGTGGGACTAATATATCATTTTTGTTCCAGTGTGACATAAAGAATATCCTCCATCCCTCCCCACAAAAAAAATGGTAGTTAGTGAAGAAAACTCAAAATAATTACTGAACAGATTTGCAACTGAATACCATATTAATTTCTGTAGGGTAATATGTTTTCTTCTTCCACAACAACAAGCAAAATCAGCCTCCCAATACTGTCATCAGTTCTGCTGTTACAAGATTTTTCTCCATCCTATATCCCGACACTAGATTTTCTGCAGGACAAATTTGGTTGGTGTTTCAGGTGGTTATTGAAGAACACACAAGATATCTGACATGTAGAAGTATTTAATTTCCCACCACAGGGAAGGACCAGTTAAGAAAATGTAATTCTATTGTCAGCACTGGTAATAGTCTTAATAACAGAGTTCACTATGCACACACATATATGCATACACACACTGAGTGAGCCAGGGCTTAATGTATAAATCACTCTGCAATATGTGATTAGGTTTAGGGAATGCTTTGGGCTTTTTTTATTTGGTTGGTTGGTTGGTTTTTTGGTGCTGGTGGGATTTTTTTCTTCCTAATCATTGTTACTACTCTCTCACTTCTTTTTGTCAAAGGGGACTAAAAGTTAAATGATATCAGGTCATAAATATCTAAAAATTCAGAATTAAAAAATCACCCTGTATCTTGAAATAAACCCAGGAAATATCCTCTGTTCTTTTCAGGGATGCAGCACATGTCCACTCTTACTAATCGACACCTCTGGGGTTAGGCAATGAATTGATGATCTGTTCATGATGCCCGCTGAAGGTGGTTCTTGCAGGCTTAGCTTCTCAATATCTGCATTTCACAGTACATGAAAACAGGATGGATTATGATGATGATTATTATATCAATGTTGTTGGTTTTGTTGTTGTTGATATTATTATCCCATTAGTTTGTGCTGCTGCTCTGCTGGAAGCACCAGAAATGGGCTGCCTCAGGGGTTCTGGCTCCTCTTTCCACTCCCACACCAATTTTCCTCATCTTTCCAGTACAGTAGGAACTTAACCCCAGTCAGACCAGAGTCTTCCCTTTGGGACAGGAAAATTTAATTTTGCATGCACTGTTGAAAATCTGCAACTTTACTCTGGATGAACACATTTGGGAATAAGCTGCAGTTATTATTTTGGCAAGGGCACACAGCAGAAATCCTGTCAGGAATTCCACTGTATAAATCTCAGCAGGGCTTTTCCACTGTCAACATCAAATTAACACATCACCATCCTTATAAATGAACACCAAAAGAAACTGAGACACATACATAGTAGTGTTTCATTCAGTTTGAAGACTGCATTTCAGTGGTTACTAATACAGAATGAAGGAACAAAGCTAGATTGCTTGTAACTTTTATGTTCAGAAAACCAAACCTCAGTTAATAGGAATGTAAATCAGATACTAGTTCACTGTCTTCATATATACTTTGAGTCATTATGTTGTGCATGTAAGCAGGAATAATCAGTGTTGTCAGGACAATACTGTGCTATAGAGAAGCACAAAAGAGATATGAAACCATATGGCATGAAGTCTAATTTTAATTATTATAAAATATGGTTAGGCTTTCAGTCAATCACATCTGCACTCACAGCAGTATTTTATTTGCTGTTAAGTATTCATACTGGAGATTTAACTGCTGAACTATAACAGCTAGGAACTCTTTGAGTTCATAATTTTCAAAATGCTGATTGTTTTGAAGGTTTTGTGCAATATTTTTATACATACATACACTTTCACCTAGAGATAAAATATGTGAGTGCAAGGAATGGTGGTGCTTTATAAAGCATCTTTGGAGACAAGTGATCAGTTAGAACACTGAAGGGAAAACAACAAATAACAACATTGGAAGGATAGCTGTACAGTGGAATATACTAAATTGAATGTCATCACTTAAGCCTCTATTTTTATTTGGTAGATTAATGTCAGCTGCTCATTCAGATTTTAGTGTGTGCCTTTATGTCAGGTAGAGAAGCAGAGAGTAACGGATCTGACATTTTCGTTTCATTGTTTATTTTAAACAGTCAAAGCCTTTTCACCTTTTATTATAGAAGAACTGGTTGAATGCAATAGGCATATAGTTTTTACAAAATTGTTTTTGGGAGCACTTGTCGATTTATGAGTGACACTCAATTTACATCAGAGAAGTCTAGTGGCATGAACGCTGAAATAATGTCTTACAAAAATGTATTTCAAATGCAATCTACTTTATTCTCAATATCATGCAGGTATTTACTGTTCACTGTATGAATATTTCTAAGGCTTTGAAATCTGAAAACTAAGTGGAAGGTGACAGGAGCATTCAAGATAAAAGCTAAAATACCTAGGACGAACTACAACTTCAGAGAAAAAGCAGATCATATGGGGTAAAATGACAAAGAGACAATCTCTTAAAACATATCAACCATCAGGTGTGCTTAGTGGTTGAACCACTGGGATATTGCAGAGATATTCACCTTCCTGATGGCATTTGAATGTCTAAGCCCCTGGAATTGCACTACCTCTACTGTGGGGATCATGTTCACCAGGGACAGGTCTGACCCTAAGCCCTCTGCTGAAATACATATATATATATATATATATATACACACACATATAAATATGTAAATGCATTTATAAATCTGTCTAACTTAAGGAAATGTGTTTACAACATAAAAAAACAAAAAGTCTAGATTTCATCTCATTCAGTCTGGGATAAATCATTAATTATGAAGAAATGAGTGTACAGTCCTGCAGCAACAGTGTCCAGCACAGACATCAGCATAAGTTTTTTGTTTTATTCCTCCCCAACTTTGCTCTCTATACAACAAAAAGTTTGTAGGATTTTTTTTTTTTTTTTATGAGCAAATTTCATTTCAGTTCAAGCCTCACCACTTATTAAACAATGCAGTAGCAGGTAGTATGGTTACAATAAAAGAATATTGTGAAAATTACATCACATTATTCTTCAACCCTAATTTTAGAGTAGAAAAGACTGGTTAATGATGTAAAATATACATGTCATAATTCAGTATTAGTATAGCTATTCTTGCAATCATTGTTAATAAATTCATTGCAAAACAGCTCACATTATTCTCTTCTGAAAAAGCAAAATCTGTATGTGCTAAATGACTAAAGTATTATAATTCTAACTGGAAACTGTAGGTAATAATAATATGTTATGTCAATGTGTCCATAAAGAGTTTAATTACAGGTATAAGTTGAAATTATAATTTTGTGCTACTGTCACAAACATCATAAAATACTTTAAGAATTAATAATTTAAATTTAAAAATTTAAGTTGCAGTTGTAGAAGCATTGGTCCCCTTTCAGGATTACAAGTGTGATTTCAATGGGATCTGTGCATAGATAATGCTTTTATCTAAACTTAATTCTGATTTTGAGTAGAAAGTTTTGTTTCTAACATGGCAAGACACAGCTGGTGACACATAGACACTTATTTTGTTCTCATTCAAAGTCACAGTCTGGAATAAATTTCTAAAATAAACTTACAAAAATAACTTTCAAAATTATATAGATTTTTGAAACAAATACAGAGACTGACTATTGTACAAAAGAACAGCAGAAGGAAAATGTCAGGTAGAGGTACAAAAGGTAGACAACAGTGCTTAGGTTTAGTATTTTCATATTTTGATATTTGTTATATAAACACTTGGGATACTGTGCCTTGCACAATGTCAGTTTAGCTATGATTGTGCATCATGAACAGAACTAACAAAGTCAGCTGCCCACATGCCAAAAGTGTGTGGTGCATAAGGACTGGAATTGCAAGCTTGTTCGTATGCAGATTTGTGCCCTTTCTCCCATACACCTGTTTTCCATTCATACCACAATAATCTCATCTCCGTATCTAAAAAATTTATGAAATTCCTGCTCAATAAAGCACAGCTACTGTTTCAGACTATTTGCTGCTGCAAGTGTGGTGGACACCATGCTTGTGCACAGCTGGCCGGTTGTCTCTTGCCAATAAGATGTAGAGTTTTCTTCCCCCTATGCCTCATAGGAAACAGCAGCTTTACTTTCTCTTTTTTGTCTTCTTTGAAAACTTTTAGGTACATCACTGTCTACAAGGCTGCACCCCCCCGTCAGATCAGTTGCATGGGAAACACCACAATACCACAATCTCCTAATCCACAAGAGACCTCTTTCTTAGAAAAACGGTTGTGATTTTCCACTTCCACCACAGACTTTGTTAGGTTGATGAGCAAAACCCAGTAGCTCTAACAAAATCTGGGGGACTGTATCTGAAGAGTAAAGTAGTCTTAATTCAAAAGGAAAGTTGAAAATTTAAAACTTAAATAACTGCTATAGCCCATTGGTTTGGCTTCACCTTATGAACTGCAAATTAAACTACAGAGTAGAGTGACAAAGAGAAGATAATTATTTTCACTAACTTTTAACAGAGATCAGTGTCAATCTTACTTTCCTTTTCTGTCTTCAGTAATTCCTAATGAAGGTCTATGAGAAAATATAAAAAGGACTTTTTTACACATTAAGTACCTTTCATAGTCAAAGTTTCATGAAATCCTTTGAAATGCAATAAGTACAATACTGACAGCATGACTTCTCTCAAAGCACGGGGTGTACCCATTATATACAAACCAATAGGTCCCAGTCAGCTCTGGGCTTCGAGGTTGCTTTCCAGTGGCAGCAACAGACTGCAGACTCTGAGGCCTACCTGGATTGCAGACTCCATCAGTGACTGCAAGAGCAACCAAGTCACCTGTTAGAAATTATTTGAGTGTTCATAATGTATTTTCATTCCTGAGCATTCACAGGTGACAGTTTTATACATGAATATAAGAATTTATTTAAACTGCAAGAGTTTCTTGATGATTAAAAAAAATAATAATAATAAAAGCAGAAAACACTTGTATGACACATGCATGGAAATGTACTTTGTAAGGCTTCTACCATTTGTTATAATAGCTTTGGCAATATTATGTTTTATAGATTAAAGGAGAAGTAACTCCAAAGTTTATTATTCTGAAGGATATTGAGTTAGAAAAACTAATTCTCCTCAATTCATACAATCCTGATCATAATAGCACTTTCACTCTCTGAACCTCACATTCAGAAACCAGTGATAATGGTGAAAAAAAGTCTTGTTTCTACTCTTGTTTTGAATTCAGACCTAACACTATCACACCAATGTAGATGTCACAGAGTTTAAAGAAAAGGCTCAAGTGTCAGTTTTATAAAAGACAGTGTATTCCCTGTTAGTAGTCATAAGTGCCTTCAGAGTTAGCGGAAATAGAAATAGAAACTCCTATTTCTATTCTTTTTTTTTTTTTTTCCTTGACTCTCAAGTGTCTTAAATATGATTTTGGGTTAACACAAAAATAAAAAGATTCATCTCCTGCTTTGCTTTTAATTCTGTAAAGGTAAGTTTTGGCTTAAGGATGCATGCCAGCAGAATGAGTGACAAATATTTAGAAACAATAGCATGACAGCACTGGTAAATTGCACATGGTTTATAATCTGAAATCTTGTGATGCTGTTAACACTTATGTTTTGAAGAAGTTCTCCTTAGATTTGGCCATCAAATTATAGCAGCAAACTGACTTTGATAATTACATATAACAAGGCTACGTAATGTAACACATGTAATGAGATTTTAATTCGCCAATCCATCTTGTGAATGAGTACAAGAAGTAGCAGTCAGCCTCCACTCTACTATACACAGTTTTAGTGGTAGTCATATTCTGCCATGTGTGTCAGACCACCTGCAATGTCATTATTTATGCAATCCCATTAGGAAATCAGTTTTTGCTTTCATTTCAGAGGCCTATTGTGAAATGAATTCAGAAAAAAAATGAGTTGTATCTTTTTAATAGTTTGCCTGACTGAAGAACAACACTAGGAGACATGGTCTTGCCTTGCCCTTCCCTAGTGCTGGGAGTCAGGAGAGAAGGAGGAGGGGGGATTGCACAAGAAAGCATGGTTTGCATTACTGGTATACACTGAACTATAAAACAAGAAGTCACTTCCGCAAACCATGAATCTGACTGGGTAGAAAAAGCTGAAGAAAGTGCAACTTGTTTATTTTTTTCCTTTCCATCATCTCTTTTCTACACTAGTGACATAAAACCACAGGCTGTAGAAAAAGCAGGTTTGCAGCTACAGGCCATATGGAAATATTAAAGGCAGAATAGGATCCAGACCATCTAATCTAGGCATCTAATGTCCATTTACTTTTATGTGTGGAATGAAGCAACTTGCGTGAAATAAGTGTACATGTTTCTGTGCAGTTAATGAAGGGAGAAGGAACCTTTAAAGATCTCCAGAGAGAGGAAAGCTGTCTAGCCTGCACAGCATTGCAATTCAGAGGTTTTCACTGCGACAAATACTTTCATGATTAGCTGAACTCCTCAAGTACTTCCCTTGCAAAGGAGACTTACTTAGAGCCCAGGAAATTTATATGCAGGATATTTGCATAAGTAAAACATAAAGGGTCCCATCAATACATCTTGGATTGTGTATGACCATGTTACTTAAGAGTTTGTACACTGGACATCACCATAACAGGCAAGTATTTTTTTAAAGCCAACTGCTTGTGTCTGTTAGGAAGAACTGGGCTTATGCAAGAGCATGTGACTCTGCAGAAAACTCAAAAATGTCGATATTATTTTTTTCCATCCAATATGAAAATGTTCAGTGAGCAAACCATGTGTGTCATAATCTGCATCTGGATGTGTTTGCTGGATCTGGATAAAAATACTGTGATAAAATGTATAACAATTTATGATGTAATATATCTCCCAAACCAATATCTTTTCAAACAAATAAAAAGTAAAATCGGGTTCCTGGAAGTTCTGACAATTTGAGTCTGTTCTATTTTTTTTTTTTTTATAAGTGAAAATTTCTCAAGTTCCTGAAGAAAATTTAATTTCTGATGAAAACATGATTTCTATCTGAAAGTTTCAAGCTGATATACTTTGTGATAGCTTTCAATCTAAATATACATAAACTGTCAATAATGCTCTTTAGATTGATTACATCTCCTAAAATAAGTTTATGCAATACACAGAATTGTTAAAGGATACAAGATATCAAAGTAGCATGTATTTCTGACTTCAAAACATTGTTTGGGATATTTTTAAGAAAATAATTAGGTTTCATCATGTCTTTCGGTACAAATTTTATTTTGGGGGTAATTTAATTGCTCTCTTTTGAACCTTTTATTACAGCGGTTTATAAGTTTTTGCAATTTAATTATTTGACCTGGAAATCTTTACATTTTAACTATTTGACCTGGAAATTCACCTGCTTTTATATCTGTCATGGGAATGTCATGTGCAGTCTTTCTTCAGCTACAGAAGGTCTGGGGACTTCTATTTGCTTTGTGCTAAAGTTTAAATACCCTTGATTCAGAGTGTTACGTCTGATTAGAAAGAATCCTGTGTTTCAAAGGTTAGTCTTTTGCTGAGTCTCTCGCTAATCAAATATATTTTGTCAGTTCAGTAACACCTCAGGAAAATTAAATAAAAAATATATCTTGTAAAAATTCAGCACAGACTCAGTAGTATGTGGCAGCAAACTTTTTTGATGTCTTTCTTAGCTGAATGTGCTCACAATTCTTAGCTGAATGTCCTCACAATTACTATTATCACCCAGCTCACGTTCCCTATTAGTGGGTGAACAATCCACTGTGGGTGAATTCTGCTCCTGGTTGGACACTTCCTGATTGCCTTAGCGCCCTTTTTTCATCCAGATTTGCATATCCCACATGCCCTTGGTCGTCTTGCTTGTAGTAAGTGTGGCTAAAGCCCTTCCCAAATCTTCGCTCAGGAAACCAAGCCATCACTATTATCACACCTCTATTATTGGCATCAAAATGTTTAATATACAGGATGCTTGGAAAATACCTTCCTTCAATGAAAGTAGATGTAGCAAAACAGATCATATAAGAAAGTCAAGAGATATATTCCAAGAAACAGGAAAGCTTAACCACTGGCAGGGAAGAGACAGGGTTCTGTGATGCAGTAAAAACTGGAGCTGGGGATGGACCAAGGGTCAAGAAAAAAGGATTGAGGGGAAGAAGGGAAAAATCAAGGAAATAAAATAATGTGGTAGCACTAGCATATCAGTCATCATCTTTCTTCCTTAGGTTATTTTTCGTTCCTTTTCCCGCTGTCTCCAGCTCCCCAAGGTGAAAGAAAAACACTTGGCATGTGGTTGTCAAGTAAACGCTTACCAAATTGTCTGATGTGGGAAGTGCAGCATTTTTACACCTGCTTTGAAGAAAACCAGCACAATCATTTAATACTGATTAAAGAATGTGAGAGTAATTTTGCATAATTACATAACCCAATTAAAATTATGCTAATGGAACACCTTGCGGTGTTGGCTGCAGAGCCCTCGAAGCACTGCATAGAGCCTGTGCCATGGGTAGGAGGACAAAGATGGATGCCCAGAGAAGTCTTCTGCAGGCCACACAGAGGCATGCAGTACACCTTGCAAATTTCCAGCCTGCACGTGAAGAGTTGGGAAACTTGTTCACAGGCTTGCCTGAAGATCTCACCTAGAAGTTCCTGTAAAACAAATAGCCTCTAGGAAATTGGTCCTTTTAGGTTTTTTGGCCTTCTTTTTGAATATTTTGAGTAACAAAAATATCTCATCTCTGTTCAGTGTCATCTTACTAATTATTTTAATGTTAATAGATATATCCTTTTACAGGTTTGAATTTAACCTAAAAATTATGCGAATTATGAATTTATTAAAGTACAAATGCTCCACCCTGGAAGTGTTCAAGGCCAGGTTGGATGTGGCTTGGGGCAACCTGGTCTAGCTGAATGTGTCCTTGCCTGTGGCAGGGGGTTGGAACTGAGTGAGCTTTAAGGTCCCTTTCAACCCAAACTGTTCTGTGATTCTATACAATTCACCAGAAGAACAGTGAACTAAAAATCTATCTGATTTTCAAACTGTTATCTTACTTTAAGCTGTGTCCTTACTTTTGGCATTCTTTTTAAAAGATATTTATTTTAAAGTCCTGCTTAATAAAAAAAAAAAAAAAAAAAGATGAATAGTCAAAATATAGAAATTCCTCAAAAAGTATGTCTTTAATCCCATAAACTAAATTGTGTGCTATTTTGCAAAAATAGTCCTTTTAAAGCTGATGTTTGCTATCTGTTCTTCTGCTTGATTTTACCTCATGACTGTTCTGGTGGGCAACACTGCCTAAAGACTTCAACAGCTGACAGTATTTGCTTTTACAGAGAACTGACATTCATGTTTTCACAGGTTTGACAAGGCAACTATCAGTGTGCCAAGGAGCACATAAATTGCAACATATCACTCTGCATTAAACTCCAATTAGTTTTCAATTCAAATTTTTAACTTTTTTAAGAGGTGGAGGAAAGAACATAACTAAAACACTCTGGAAATTAAAGTGACAATCCCTTTTTTTCCAGGACTGTAAATTAACATATAAAAGGGATAACCTAGTTCTTTCTGAGCTGTTCCAAAGCCTTCAAATCAGAAAACATATAAATGGTATTAGGCATTCATTTCTAACTTAGTGGGGCTTTTACTAGTTGATCTCTCCTGGTTTTCTGACATTACTTTTAACATGTGAACAGAAGAAGGTTCACTAAACTTTTCAATATAGAAAATCTGCAGGGCTAATGATATTTTGTTTATTGACAATAAGCCCAAGAACAATTCTTGCCAGAAGATTAATGTTAATGGAACACTTAAGGTGGAATGGAACATCCTAGTGTCACTCTATCCTTGAATTTATCCTCTGTAAATGAGTTATACCAGTCTCTGTTAGATCTATTTTCCCCTCCTTAACAGGCACCAGATTGAGGAAAAAAACTAAAAGTAGTTCAATATGGAAAAATCAGGAAGAGAAATATTTTGGGGCCAACAAAGGACCAACAGAGAGAGAAGAACACAACAGCTCAGAGCTCAGAGATTGCTGAAAAAGTCCAAACTTCAACAGCATGGATCTGTGGGTCAAGGGGGTACACATAACAGGCACACACTAAATTGAGTAAAATATTGTAACAATGGAAAAAACAGAAGTTTGTTTACTGTATATGATTTCAGTTACGTTGTCGTGATTTTATGGAGACTAATGAAAGGCCCACTTATACAACTCTAAAAGAATAATTCCAGAATAAAGAGACCGGATGTTTAGAACCATTATTTTACTAAATATTATTTCCTTGCTGATCTGGAACAATAAACTATACTAACTTGAACAAAACCACTAAAATTTGGGGCTGCATGAAAATAATTCTATTTAAACTCTGCAATTTTCCCCTAATATGATCTATATATAGACTTCATAGGCAGTACGTGTTACATCTTATCTTAATGAATCTAATTCTCTCATGCAAGGAAGTTGGTACCACCCTTAATGAATTACTTTTCATTAAACATATATCCTTTCCTTATATTCTTAGTTACATTTTGCAAAGACTACATATTTTAAATTGTTAGCTTGATTGTCATCCTGCCTCCTTGAAACTATGAAAAAGGGTCAGGAACTTAAACCAGGCAGAAAGAAGTAGAAAGGTAACATGGGTTAAGCCCAGCCAATAACTAAGGACCATGCAACTGCTTGCTCACTCCCTCACTTTTTTCCTCCCCTCAGTTCACAGAGGAATAGGGTGCAGAATTGAAAGAATGCAACTACCACAGGCTGAGATAAGTACGGTCCAGCAACTAAGGTACAAGCATAGAATCATAGAAGAGTTAGGGTTGTAAAGGACCTTAAGTTCATCTAGTTCCACCCACCCTGCCATGGGCAGGGACACCTCACACTAAGCCATGTCACCCAAGGCTCTGTCCTACCTGGTCTTGAACACCATCAGGGGTGGAGCATTCACAACTTCCCTGGGAAACCCATTCCAGTGCCTCATCATGCTTACAGTAAAGAACTTCCTCCTTATATCCAATCTAAACTTCCCCTGTTTAAGTTTAAACCCATTTACCCCTTGTCCTATCACTACAGTCCCTAACGATGAGTCCCTCCCCAGCATCCTTATAGGCTGCCTTCAGATACTGGAAGGCTGCTATGAGGTCTCCACGCAGCCTTCTCTTCTCCAGGATGAACAGCCCCAACTTTCTCAGCCTATCTTCATATGGGAGGTGCTCCAGTCCCCTGATCATTCTCGTGGCCCTCCTCTGGACTTGTTCCGACAGTTCCATGTCCTTTTTATGTTGAGGACACCAGAACTGCACACAATACTCCAAGTGAGGTCTCCTGAGAGCAGAGTAGAGGGGCAGGATCACCTCCTTTGACCTGCTGGTCACGATCCTTTAGATGCAGCCCAGGATACGGTTGGCTTTCTGGGCTGCAAGCACACACTGCTGCCTCATGTTAAGCTTCTCATTGGCTAACACCCCCAAGTCCTTCTCCGCAGGGCTGCTCTGAATCTCTTCTCTGCCCAACCTGTAACTGTGACTGGGATTGCTCCCACCTATGTGCAGGACCCTGCACTTGTCATGGTTAAACTTTGTCAGGTTGGCATCGGCCCACCTCACAAGCGTGTCAGGGTCCCTCTGGATGGCATTCCTTCCTTCCAGTGTATCAACCAAACCACACAGCTTGGTGTCATTGGCAAACTCGCTGAGGGCTCACTCAATCCCACTGTCCATGTCACCAAGAAGGATGTTGAACAAGACCAGTCCCAACACCAGTCTCTGAGGGACACCACTCGTGACTGGTCTCCAAGTGGACATTGAGCCATTGACCACAACTTTTTGCATTCAGTACAATACAAAACTACTACTGCTACCACTGACAATAATAATGATAGGGGAATAACAAAGGGAGATCATATAAAACTAAAAAGAGAAAAGAAAAACAATAAACACAAGCAATGTGCAATGTAATTGCTCACTACTCAGCCTGACCCAAGCAACAATTGGTCCCTTCCATGTAACTGCCCCCTAGTTTATATACTGGGTATGAAGTGCTGTGGTATGGAATACCCCTTTGGTTAGTTTGGGTCAGGTGTCCTGTCTCTGCTTTCTCCCAGCTTCCTGTGCCCCTCCTCACTGTCAGAGCATGAGACTGAAAAAGTTCATGATTTGAGTAAGCATTACTTAGCAACAACTAAAACATTGGTGTTATAATGTTGTTCTCAGACTAAAGTCACTGCACTACACCACTACTAAGAGGGACAAAAATAACTGCTACAGCTGAACCCTGGACAAAAAGAAAAGCAAAAAAAAAAAAAAAAAAAGGCTTCTTATCCATTTCGTTTGTAATAACTAAACAGTACACAACATTAAGCAGCATCCATCGTTGCTGTACATTCTTCCCTCAAGAAAGGGGTTTCAGAATTTAAAAGACAGTCCTCAGTCTTTGCTTGCTCCAGATTGCTAATCCTTCCCTCCATTTCCTAAAATTCTGTGTGAACTTTGTTATCAAAACATGAGCACAAAAGAAAGGGAAAAAATATTTTTTTTTTTTCCCCATTTCATGGCTTGATGCCATTGCCTGTGAGGCCCACGCATAGATTCCAATGTGTTTCCTTCTGTCATTACTGGAATCACAAACTGGATGTGTACAAGTGCTTCTAAAAGCTCGGTCAGTTCTTGAACAGGAAAGTATTTCCCATATATAGTATTCACACAGGAATTTAACAGTGAATTTTTAGATTCTTTTTATTGTCCTTTTCTTTCTATACTCAATATAATGTCAGAAAATAAGGACTAAGATTCCAGAGTGGTTTTGGAAGGGGTGAAGAAAAGTTACACATTGAAAGTCGGAGCTACTTTTTCAAGCCCAAAAATTTCCTTGGCGGGTTTGTCTGAGGAAACAAAATAATAGCTACATGTGCAGTCTTTCTTCTCTGCAGTTAAGGATAACAGCAATTCACGATTTCTTGGTAATGTCAAACACCTAAAGCGCTGGGTGGCCTCAGCAGGTATGGGTCTGAGGTTTCAGGAGAAATGACAAGCTGAGTTACCACTTGAAAATACAAAATATTACTTCAGTCTGCTTCTGCAAAGCAGTTGATAAACACCTTCATGCAGACACTTCGTTTCATCTTGATTTTCTGCCACATCACAACCAACCAACCACATCACAAACAACTGTATCCTGGGCTGCATCAAAATGAGTGTGACCAGCAGGTCGAAGGAGGTGATTCTGCCCCTTTATTCTGCTCTGGTGAGACCTCACTTGGAGTATTGTGTACAGTTCTGGTGTCCTCAACATAAAAAGGACACAGATCTGTTGGAACAAGTCCAGAGGAGGGCCATGAGAAGAATCAGGGGGCTGGAGCACCTCCCATATGAAGATCGGCTGAGAAAGTTGGGACTGTTCAGTCTGGAGAAGAGAGGGCTGCGTGGAGACCTCATAGCAGCCTTCCAGTATCTGAAGGGGGCATATAGCGATGCTGGGGATGGACTCTTCATTAGGGACTGTAGTGATAGGACAGGGGGTAATGGGTTAAAACTTAAACAGGGGAAGTTTACATTGGACATAAGGAGGAAATTCTTTCCTGTTAGGGTGGTGAGGCACTGGAATAGGTTGCCCAAGGAGGTTGTGAATGCTCCACCCATGGCAGTACTCAAGGACAGGTTGGACAAGGCCTTGGGTGATATGGTTTAGAGCGAGGTGTCCCTACCCATGGCAGGGGGGTTGGAACTTGATGATCTTAAGGTCCTTTCCAACCCTATCTATGATTCTATGATCCTATTGCTCTCAATTTGCTTTAGTTGTGTAATCATAAAAAAAAAAAAAAAAGGAAAAAGAAAGAAAACCATATTGATTTCATTAAATTCTGCTCAAAGGTGGAAGGGCTGGAAACCTGATGAAAATATAATGAAAGCTCAAGCAAGTATTTACATGGTTATTTGTACAGAATTACTTCTGAACTATCTGCATCCCAAAATACAGAAAATATAGACTTCTGCAAAAGGGTAATCCATTTAAGCTGATATTCCATCTTTAGAAAAAACACTGTAGCTGATTGTTGTAGTTGTCCAATATTTGATTTACTTGTGGGCAATATTTCAGGAGCCAAATATGTTATCAAATAATTAAATACTTTAAAATCTCTCTAAATAGAATCACAGAATAGCTTGGGCTAGAAAGGCTCCAGTTCTAGACCCCCTGCCATGAGCAGTGCTAATAAATAAAACATACATAAATATACACATAAATAAACCTTTCTATCAACATTTTGTTTCTCAGCTGAGGGATAGACGTTAGAGGATGACTGGGAATGATGATGGAAATTAATGGTCTTAAATCAAATGTTCATAACAATTGGGATGTACACAAATGTGGCAAACGTTCATGTCTCTAACACAAATCAATAAAAGCATGCAAATCTCAGTGCTTCTTATGAGCAAGGAAAGAATATCCACTCAGGAGGTAATGAACCTTCATTGCAACCTTTGCAGAAGGTTGGTTAATGGTTCTCTTCAATGCTTGGAAACTTGCATTCTCAGGCATTTGTAATCTTACTCATGTGGAAGATCTGAGGCTGCAGACCTGGAGGTGAGCATTAGTGGGGTGAGCATTAGTGAGGTTCACTCAGGAATATTCTCCTCATTTCGAGTCTTGGTGACAGCAAATCCAACTTAACTCCTAAAAAACTTTCAAGGAGATGAATGGAATTGCTCCAAGAGTGCTTGGTTGCTCAGTGTGTATAAGTGGCAGGATATATACTTTTAAGAGGTGATAATTTATGGAGGTAATGAAAGTTTTTCCTTCATACTGAGAATATGCATGAGTAATTGAAAAGGATAGACAGGCAATATAAATCTCCCAATATATACTACTGTCTTATCTCCTTTTCACACCTTATTGAAGGTGTTACCTGCAAATGGCTGCCTGGATTTCTATCTCTGTTACTAATGAAGTTACAATTCAGTGGCATATTAGAATATTTCCATCACGTCTTCTTGCACTCTACTAAAATGCCCTCATCAAAATTCAATTTGTTCTTATCCTCCCCAAGCTGCCATCTGATCTAGTGTCGCTTGCACTCTGCTTATTATCCCTTTTACTTCTGGTCATTATCACTAGGTAACCTAATTTCCCATGGAGTTCAGCTTTTCTTTTCATGCTGATTGAAAAATATCTCCGATGTAGATATCTTTCCTTTTCCTCTGCTTCTCACTTCTCTGTGTTTGAATGAACAACTAAGTCTTCCTGCATAATTCCCATATTTTCTCTTACCCTTGTCCTGAGTCACTACGTGTACACTGGCAAGTTCCTCTAAATAGCTAATGCCAGTCAAATATCCTTACAATTTTTCCTGCCTGACACTAAAAATGACTCTCAAGAAAATCTGGGTGGGGGGAGTGGGTGGTCAGGGGAGAGAGGAAGAAAAATGGTCTTTTCCATATTTCCCACTAAAATGTTGTGAAATAATGCTATTGCGGTAACCACCTATCACCAAAGCAGCTAGTGTTGCCTAGTTGCTTATCAGCTTCTCGTTTTTTGTTCTTCAGACACTGTTTTCTACAGTGCTTTATTTTATGTCCTGATTTGGGACAAAGGATCTAACCTCCGATTTTTGGCCTTGGGATTTGCACTACAATGCAGATTACAAACAGTGATGATGATAGGTTAATTTATAAGCAGTCCTACGCAGAACAACTCTGCTCCCCCCGATTTCTTACCTGAAACTTTCTTTTCTGTCCACGTCTGAATATTTCACAGGCTTTTGTTTTCTTTCCAGTGTTCCTGCACCATGAGCTCATATTTGTTTTGCTATATATCACCTACTGGTCTTTCTCACATTTTTAATACATTTATCTAATCAGGAGAACATTGTGTTATGCAATTCTCTTCATTGTAATCAATCATTTTGTGTATGTCACTGTTTTTAAAAAGCAAAAGAAGACACCTTATTATTTTCTTAAATTCCCTAGTGCCAAATAACACATGCCTCAATGTCAATACATATGAAGCTACCTATGATACCTTTTGCTGCTTGTGTACCTGTTGTTTACATTTCTGTAACTGAAGGCCATGATCATGCTAGACTATCCTCTGCAAAGGAAACAAAATGAGAGACTAGCTATTCCAAGGTCTTAAGGAAAACTTGTGAACAGGATAGTTGTCCTTCAGACCAACCTTAATAAGTAGCAACTGGAAAAGAAAGTCATAGTAATATAAGAAGATATGCATAAATGAACTGATTTCTTGTTGCTTAGCAGTGAAAGGTGAGTTGTCATTTCACCATATTTTTTAAAAATCAACACTTAAAAAAATGAAATCTGAAGGAACAGCCAATTTCTTAGTAGTATGACTTATAACAAATTTTGATGCCTACTAAAGAATTACAGAATCACAGGCAGGTTTGGGTTGGAAAGGGCCTTAAAGCTCATCCAGTTCCAACCCCCTGCCATGGACAATGACACCTTCCACTAGGCAGGTTGCCCCAAGCCCTGTCCAACCTGGCCTTGAACACTGCCAGGGATGTGGCAGGCACAGCTTTTCTGGGCAACTTGTACCAACCACTGCCTCAGCACCTTCATAGGGAAGAACTTTCTGTATGTGGAAAGTAAATAAGGTCTTTTATATGTTATCAGTTAGTAATAAATTGTACAGGATTTATTCAGAATTTATTTTTCTATTATCAAATCACTAATAAATGGGTCCAAATTTCTTCTAGTCTGTCACAGCCCCACTGATACAACAAATAGTTTATGCAAAATATTTCATTCTAATACAGCAAAATACCCAACTCAGCTGTAAACTCTTCCTCGATAAATACATAAACAATACAGCTATATACCTGTGCTTAAGAGCTACTCTGTCTTGTAATCATAAGTATAAATACAGCTGCAATTTAAATGTGTAAATATGGCGTAATCAAAAGCATGAGGAATTATAACTATTAATAGCAACAAAATGTAAGGTTTCATAGAATGGTTTGGACTGCAAGGGACCTTAAATCTCATCCAGTCCCACCCCTCCTCCCCCTCGCCACAGGCAAAGATGACTTCCACTAGACCAGATTGCCCCAGGCTCTGTCCAAACTGGCTTTGGGCACTGCCAGTGGTGGTGCAGCAACAGGTTCTCTGAGTGGCCTGTGACAGGGTCTCACCACTCTCATAGGGAAGAACTTCCCAATATTTAATCTAAATCTATCCTCTGTCAGTTTAAAGCCATTCAGCCTTTTTCTGTCACTATATGTCCTTGTAAAAAGTCCTTCTAGTTTGCTTGAAGCTGGGACCAATTGTTGCAACTACCCCACTAGGAACTGTAGTGACCATGCAAAATTTGCAGAGCATTTAATGGACGCTGAAAGAAAATTAATCAGCAATGAAAAATACTTGGGCATTATAAGCTGTGCATAATAGCCTACAATATCTGTACTGTTTCAGAGCTAATTAAAGTTACAGGCTGTTATGAGGTCTATGTAAGGATATTTTTTTCACTTGGAATTTACTGTCATTAAGCTATTGTGCTTGTGTGACAACATACTAGACACAAAGCAGCAGGGTAAGAGCAAGCCTGTTTTATACTTCTTTTGTCTGACTCAGACGTAGATATTTTACTGTTTCATCTCCAGCTTTCTCTTGTACACATATGACTGCAGAAAAGCAGTATGTTTGAAATAGGTCTACGCCTTTAGATAATAAATAGTTTATTTTGTCTTCATAAGAAGTTGTGGTTTAGATAGTGTTTTAGAGTCTCAACTTCACTGAAAACCTTACTTATAGTAGAGATAGCTGAAGTTGATTATTTCATCAGTTAACAGGAAACTGAAAAAGGGTCTTGTAATGTTGTGATTTCCACTTCAGGATGCTGTGTATATTCAGCTGCATCAGTGTAGCCACAATGGTTTAAAACAGTACAACAAGGCAAGGCAATATCTTGGTTTAGATCAACTGATAAAGCTGAAAAGAGGAAGAGAAATTTCTCTAGAATGTAAGCCTTTCCTTAGGTCTGAAATACTAGAAACTCAACTGAGCTACTAGGAAATTACTTTGCCTCAGTTGTTAAATGGAAAGCAAATGAAAATGTGGACTTTGAAATATCCCCATGAAATAGCTTATGAATGCACTGTCAAGCAAAACACCAAAACCATTTTTTTTTCAATTAAAACAACACAAGCCAGGGAATACAATGATTAAAAAACATTATATAACATAATAATGCATAAAATACGAAGTTTTGCGTAAGAAACACTGTCTGCATAGCTACAAAAGTTACACTGATCAGAAATGATGGAGGTGTATAGTGAAACCATAGATAAAAATTAACTTAAAAGAAATGTTCAGTAAACTGGGAAGCAGTACTTTGTAGTGTTAGACTTCTATCAACATGAGTTCTTTCAAAATATTATATGCATATAATCATATTACTTCAATGAATATTTATTATTCTCAAATATATTTTTCATTAGCTAAACAGACACCAATTTCCATTGCTTGCTATGGTAAAAGAAGAAAGAACAAAAAAGCCTTTACTGAATTCCAGATTCCTCATTTGATCTCTCAAGTTGGCTAGGCTAAGTCTTAATGATAAAAAACATAAAAGCGTTGCTCATTTTGAAGTACTCATACAGGATTGCTGAGTTTCCAAAGCAGTTAACGAAAAAATCTAAAATTACATGAACTCAAAGTAAAGGACCTCAGTATGTTCCTTACTTCAATGAAGTGTAACATTTGGGAGCAAACCTTTTCAATGCTCATAACATACGGCAGATGAAGCAACTGTTTATTAGGAGTTTAACAAGGACAGGAAAAATTAATTTGGATTCATGAACATTCAGCAATTCTAAAACCACCCCCAAGGGACTAAAAAGATGGGACATTTTGTAAGTTTCATTTACGTAAACAACACCCATCATCTAACGGAGGTTTGTCTTGTGCCTTGTGCTAAGTGATTTATGCTGAGTGCTCTTTTCCCCATTGTATTTTGCCAGTAAGCTCCTGTAGAAAAGGGATATATATGGTTTTCAGAAGACAATTGCTTCCCATTATACAGCAGCACTAACTTACAGTTCTTTGGCTGCTTTGCATGCAGTTTAGGATGACTTGTCCAAAGAATAAGGCTTACAACTCCAGCACAGTGATCATGACTTCAGGCTTGCTGTCTCAGAGAAAAATCAAAATTTGGATCTTAAGGAACCTGCTAATTAACACAACTTTGGTGGTTTGGTTTTGTTTTTTGTTTTTCCTTTTTCCCATATATCTGTATAAAAAGTAAAAGAAAGTCCCAAGCCATACTCTCCCTTTCTTATTTTGATACCTTGCACATGGAAAAAGACCGTTTTAGCAATCATTAAATCAGAGCAATCAGGCTGAAACTAAAACAAGATTTTCCAAGTCAGAAACCCTCTTGTTAACACCCTGTCCGCAAACCTGTAGTTTTAAGTCAACACCATATAACTGCAAAGCAATCTTTGATGAGTATTTGTATTGTCACATACATCCCCAGCTATCCCAGACAAGCTCAGAAAATGCCATTGCTTATTCTAGCTCTCCTGAAACCATCACTTTTCATTAGGTCAGAATCGTTGTTTTCTAATGTGTCATTGTTTTGCAGTGCAGAAGTTTATTATTTTGGAAACACTTTATCTCTTCTGTAAAAAAAAAAACAAAACCCAAAAAAAAGTGATGTATGTAATACATGCTGTCAGAATGTCTGATTAGATTTTCAGTAAAAATAGTGGGAAACTTTTCCCTTTCCCCCTAGCTGAGCTCAGAACAAACAATTAAACCCTTACTAAAAAAAACCCAGTAGTGTCTGGAAAATGAAAGGTCCTATACTTCAACTAGAAATGTTAAAAATGCATTGTAAAAGTAAAGCAGTAAATAATTTTACTGTAAACATATACCTAAACCTATTTGACTATAGATTAATGTGCTTCTGTTATACTTTTTGTTAAAAAGACAATGTAAAAACAAAACACATTAATATGAATATGACAGTGTCCATAGTTAGGATGGATACCATTTTTCATTACAATGTTTTCATTTCAACTGCTTAAATAAATGGAGCTCTCTTAATTTTTTATTATTTTTTTGTGTGTATCAAACAAAATATTTGCAAATATTTGCAAAGTCAAGTTCAGTGAAAGTTCAGACCTTACTGGAAAAAAAAGTTATCATAATTTGAGCATTTTTGTCAGTTTGAACATTCTTGGCATTCACAAATACTGAATTATGAACTTGACATTTGGCAAAAGCCAAATTTAAGGAAAAATGCGCTGCTTTTGCTCTATCAATGTCACAAAATGAAATGCTACATAACATCTAGAAGTTACCCTTAAGAGGCTTCAGTCTTTTAACAAAGATTGATTATAAAATATTTGTGCACTGTGTTTAAAATCTAGTTCACAGATTTTTTTTACATGTCGACTGCATTTGATATGATCAACAATATCACTCAGATTTTAAAACTGCTAACTCAGGTGCTTTTTACTGACTGCTGGAGGAAGTCAACCCAGCCATGCTGCTTGCTGTGGAAATCCTTTTCTGCCCAAAGTGCACCTATTTTGTACAAAGAGTTTAAAAACTGACACAGCTAATTTTAGCTGAATTGTTAGTGAGGAACCCAAACAAATGAAAAATATAGAAGAAAATCTGAAGATGCAGATGAGCGCTGAAGAGCAACAAAAGCACTGTGTTTGCAGCCCTGCTGGAAGGTTTAGAGATGCAGTCAAATGCACTGGGGTATTTACTGTCTTTTGTAGACACATTAAAAAAAAAAAAAAAAAAAGGAAAAAAACCGAGAGAATGACTAGTAATATGAACATGAACTTGCCATGACTAGACCAGGGAAAAGTGATGTGGCAAAGCCATGTATTTGCACAGAAAGTGCCATTTACTAGGGAAAATTTAAATTGACATCTGGGCTCAGTAAGTGCTTTTGCTCTTGAGGAAACAAAGAAATAGAGGCACAATTCAAAATCCAGAAACTGACTTTATTTTCACTGAAATTACTTTCTACTCAATCATCCTTGGTGAGAAAAAAAAGATTCTGTGGGGGTGGGATGAAGATAGCCTTAATTTTCCTGATTGTGTGATGAAAAACAACATGGTTAAAAAAAAAAAAAAAGAAACGAAAAAGAAAATTCTGCTGAACTATTGTTCTGGCACTGGATAGAGTAACTTTTCTTCCTAGTAGTTGGTGCAGTGTTTTGCTTTGGCTTTAGTCTTCGAGCAATGCTGATAACACACCAATGTCTTAGTTATTGCTCAGTAGCACTCACCCTGATCAAGGACTGTTCTGTTTCTCATGCTCTGCCAGTGAAGAGGGGCACAAGAAGTCAGGAGAAAGCAGAGACAAGACACCGGATCCAAACTAGCCAAAGGGGTATTCCATACCACAGCACATCATGCCCACTATGTAAACTAGGGGGAGTTTTCCAAAAGGTATCAATCGCAGCTTGGGTCAGGCTGGGTATTGGTCAGCGGGTGGTGAGCAATTGCATTGGCCATTAGTAGGCTTTTTTGCTTTATTTTTTATCTTTTCCCCCTCCAACATCAATTTTTCATGAAGGATGGGTGCTAAACCAGAATCTCAACTAATTTCTGCTTAGCTCCTCCAGCACTGGCTGATCACACTGATCACAAACTTTTACCCTCAGGAGTGTGGGCAACTGAAATGACTCAGGGGTCTGGGAGTCAGACATATGCCAACCTGGCTGTGGTCAGAGGTCAACTGCACATTTGTGTTCCAGCGCCCTGCGGGATTCTCCTATTGGAGAGGTCATTACTTTTTGGTTTATGGCTATCTATGATGGAGGCCTTGGGTGATATGGTTTAGAGCGAAGTGTCCCTGCCCATGGCAGGGGGGTTGGAACTTGATTATCTTAAGGTCCTTTCCAACCCTAACTATTCTATGATACTATGATTCTATGGCTGGATGAACTGAGTTCACTGTGCTTACACAGTTTTTGGCTCTGCGTTGTTATTTTCATCAAAAATACCTTCTCACACGCAACGTTTTTCTGCTTAAAAACTCCTAAGGAATTTTAGCAAATCATAGCAATCTCAAGGTTAATTCCTTTACATGCTTGTGCACAATTTTTAGTAATTATGGAAATGAAATATGAATGTCTATGATAATTATCTCATTAAATTGGTTTTATTCTAGAGGAGAAAAAAAAGAAAAACAATAAAAAATATTACTTCCACCTCCAAAAAAAAAAAAGGAAAAAATATTTCTTGTTTTGACCCTATGCTTCCTTTTATGCAAAGGATTAAAAAAACATTGTGGCAGATCACAAGTTCTAAGAGTAAATTACTCTTCTGAATAACCCATCATCACTGACCTAAAGCCTCTTGAATACTGATGAAATTGCAATTTAAGTTACATTTTCCCCTGAAGAAAAAAATAAAACCTTACGTGAAGCTTAGAGACAGACAGAGGAAGAAAATATAGAAGTACGGTAGCAGTATATGTGGGCTTCTCTGATCCAAACTGATTTAGTAAACATTGTTAATGTGTATGTCAAGTTCCTTCTATCTAGAGTCAGTGTCAGTGTAAGGTATAGAATTAGTTTCTAGCTACCAAGGTACTGCATGTTTTCTACAAATTCTTAACATAAAACGTCTGTAAGTCTCCAAATTGCCCAGTATACCTGTATCCAGCACTAGGTATTGATTTTGTTGGTCAAATCTACTGTTCCTGCCAATAAACTGTAACAAAATTAACTGTATAGCATTATGGAGAGAGAGAATGAAAAAGAGAATTACAAACTTCCTCACAGAATTTTGTTAAGCACCGATCCAGCATTTCAGACTAGTGGAACAATAATGGGTTTTTTTAGCATTTCATTGGAAACTAGGTTCAAACACAGAGAAGTGAACTTGATCTTGTTTAAATTTTCATTTAATCTTTGGAGTCACACTGAGCAATTTAAGTTTGAATCTCTACACTAACTGGAGATAATTTTTCAAGAAAAGGAGTTTGATACCAAAGAAATTGCTCAAAACTGTCTAAAAATTGTAGAAATTAAATATCTAACAGGAGTCATTTTTTATATGCTCACAGTGGGTGAACAATTCAGTGACTTTCCTCTGACTCGCGTAGCTATTTGCAAAGGATTTTTCTGTTTGTTTTTTTTGTTGTTGTTTGTTTGTTTGTTACATTTTATAAACCAGTAATGCAAACAATAAGCATGCTCCCAAATAAAATTAAATAATAATTAAAATGGTGTTTCAGATTAAATTGCTTTTAAATCGCTTACTTGATAACATGACTAAAATATCCTAACAATGGCCTTTTTGTTAGTATAATGGCTTGCTGGGTGAAAAATGCACATACATTTGACAGATAGGTCTTAACAGTGGGGGTTTTTCACTCTCATCTCTACTGAGCATGGCTACCGAATCCAACATGGATTTTATGAATATTCTTTCAAAGGAAAAAGAAGACTAAACTCACAATTTTTTTCCCCATTAGAATCATAAAATCATTTAATAAATATGTCAAAGAAGCAGGGGCCTCTGCTTCTTCCTTAGAAATTCACATCAAAGGCAAAATTTCTAAGCAAAACTGATAATAATTAGTATACTAGAAAAAAAAAAGTTTAAAAAGTAAGAAATCAGATGCTCCTTCAAGCTATTCAGCTCTAAGAGCTGACACAAGACAAACAAATAGTGCCTTGGAGTGTAATTACAGGGCATTTGTAGCCTGTCTTGAGAACCATGTTAGCTGTAATTGGAGAAGCTATTGATTTTGTAAAGACACATTGTTTCATTATATTTGAAGAGTTAAAATGATCTGACTGTTAAAACAGCTCATACTATTCCAAATTGTTTTGCAGGCTGAAATCTACATTGATTCTAACAAAATTTTGTTACCCAGCAGGCTGTGTACTTAAAGAAAATTTTTTCATAATCTGTTTTTAGAGAAAGAACTGTACTATACACTGACATTTTTTTTGTCTTACATAGAGGTAACTGGCAATTTCAGCCTTCCACTGGAGTATTTCTGAATCAAATATTCAATATTTAACTTGAAAACATTCAACATCATCTGGATTAAACACACAGATCCATTTTATCATGCATATAACCAAGCCTTCTTTTTCTCCCTGTGGCAGAATCTTTTAGCCTCTAGAGGAAATCTAAGAAGCTTTGTGTATAATGTGTTTAGACAACCAAAGATCTTGCTGTGATGAATTCTCTTGTCTCAAAACCACGTATGAAACAGTGGTTATATAAGT